>NW_010135536.1:0-29061 GCF_000699245.1 Pterocles gutturalis
GCCCGGGCGGGGCCCGAGGCCGCAGCACCGCTCTCGGAGCACCGCTCCCGGCAGGGTTATTTGCTGCCGAATGTCCGAGGAGCCTTTGCATGAGGCATCCTCACACCCCGGGCTGCGGTTCGTTCGGGTCGGGGAGGGGGAAAGAATAAAGGGGTTGTTCGTTCCTTTTAGGAAGACCAACCTTAGTTTTATGCCTAGTAAATAATATTTTATTGCTTTTCGTTTACTGTGGCATTTCAGTTATCCCCTTTAGGAGTCTGCAAACTGCGTGGGTTAAAGGTCATTTCTCAAATCACTAGAATTAGTAAAGAATACCAGAAAACTGTAAAAAGGGGAGGAGCCGCACAGTAAAACAAGAAAGATCGCCTGAAATAAGCTAATAAAAAGCCCCGAGCTGTTTACCTCTCGCATTTGTATTCCTGAATTATGTTTATCATCATGTAATTGCATAATGTCACCGGGCACGGGAAAACGCCTGGCCCGGGACAGTCGATGCAAGCAGGCAGGCAGGGCTGTGAGCAGCAGCTTGGCAAGAGGTGAAGCCAACACCAGATCATTTTCGTTGCTGGGATTCCTAGTCGTTGCTTTTAAAAAGAAAACTGAACAGGGAATTTATAAATCACGGGCAAATTTTCAAACCATGCTGTATAGAAGTGGAAATAAAGGGCAGAAATCCAAACATCCTGCAAGGCTTTAAGAATTTTAATTTCTCCTCGCTATTTAAAACAGCTGGGTGAAGCTAGAGGGGGCAGGAGGGAGAAGTATTGACGATGTTACAGGCGTTCGTGCTGCCCAAGCTTTTGTTTTCCAGGTTTGCTGGCCATGCAGCTGTGAAGTTAACTGGGCAGTTGATCTGGTGTGCTTTACCACTAACATCGAGGTGTTTTTACAAGAAAAAAAAATGCTCAGAGTAATGTAATAGGAAGTGCAAAGATACTGTTGAATATCTGAACAGCAGAACCCCAAATAGCAACACTGCTGGATTTTAGAGACAAAGGTCTGCTACAACTCTGCAATTCTCTGTAAGACAGAAGTAGATTATTTCTGGGCTTTTAGATGTGTTTCTGCCATTTTTCTGCAGTGTGACGCATTTTAACAAAGGACTAGTCACATCAGAATATTGCATGCATGTGTTCATTGTAACTGTGCTGTGTAATTTGTATCTTTACACCTTGGCCAATGGCAAGTGTGCAGACAGAGGCTGATAGGCACCATTTTCCATCATGAAGAACCTGTTTGGGAAGCTGAACTTTTGAGGGAAGATGGTATTTTCCTGTATGTCTTTTTAGTTCATCGTGGCATTTGGACATATAATATAGAAATTGTTGCACATACTGCACTGAACCTTTGTGACGGCGTAGCCCATCTGCAGCTGCTTCGGTATTACTGTGCGTAGTGTCTCTGCATATATACTTTTTTTTTCAGTTGAGGGCCATATGTAGTACCATAATGACCATTTGGTATCATGTAATTTTGAACATGTAACCTGCTCTCTGCCCACCAGCACATTTACTCTGGGGATGACTTTTTATTTTAAGCTCCAAGGGACTTAGATGTAACTGCCTCGAAATCATATATGCACTTTCCTAAAGCTGTTTTTTTTCTTAAAACATCTTGCTTTCTTCTACAGACCACCCTGTCATCCAAAAGATGGCTAAACTACAAAAATAAAAAAAAGCCAAATATTATTATTTTATGCCAAATATTGCAATAATTGGTATTTTCCTATATCCTTAGCCACTAGAGGCAAGAAATAGGGTGGGAAACTCTTTTAAAATTATTGTTTTGTATTTCTAGCTTGCCTAACTGCTGAAGAAACTGACAAGTTAAGAGACTAGAAAACAGAAAAAAAAAGAATATGGATGTCTGTCATGTCTCCCTGCCCTGTCCCTTTCCCCTCCCTCATATCCCAAATTCAAGATGTTGAAAGAAGCCAGGGTATTTGGGAGCAGCAATGACCACTAGAGAGGAAGAAATAGTACCTGGATGAGCATGTGTCTTTACCAGGTGAGATGCAGTGAGATGCAAATAAGAGGCAGCAGGCAAAAGAGGAAAGTTTGCAAGGTAATGAAGTGTCACAGATTTTTGGTAAATACACTGATCTACAAACCTGCAAATTCTTTAGGAAAAAAACCTCCACATTTTATATTTGAACTGATGACAACTATACCAATTGGTTATTACTAGTAATGAACTGCATAATAAATAGCGCCTTCAAAACACTCAGCATTTACCTGCATTATCAGGTGGAGAAAGACAGTTGTGGACTCATTTTTTAATGTGCAAAACACAGGTGGCTTCTTTTCATTCCTTCCTACTGAGGTCTCCTAAGCCTTGCTGCCACTGCAGAAATCGCAGTGTGCTGGGTCATGGAGAGGCATAAACATATGAGGAGTATTCTTTGCAAAAATGAGAACTCTAAAAGCTGTTGAACCAGGATGCCAACCGAGTGCCACGTCTATGGGAGCATGGGGTTCGAATACAGTGAGCTCAGCCAGGTGGAAAGTGGTGCAAAAATGCCTCTCCCATGAGCAGGGAAGGCTGCATTCTGGTGCCCCACAGTGATGATGGTGCTGATGATATTGCAATGGTGTTCAAGGAGGACATGACTCCCCCAGCCAACATGACACTGGAAAGGTGTCCAGACCTCTGCTTTCTGCAATAGAGACCGTGAAAGGGGAGCTCCTGATATTTTCAGTTCTATCTCTGGAATAGCGAGGTTGTTCAATGTAATTGTCAAAGGGATAACTTTATGCCCCCAGGAGCATTTGCTGTTTTCTCCTGTGTCCTGCCTCTCTCTGGGGCAGGTGTCCCTCTCCTCACACCTTGTGGCTTTGTGTACAAGCTGTGGGTCGTTATCTCGGTGATACCTCTCCCGTCCACCTCTCGGCAATCCACCGCTGCCACCATATGTCATTGGAATGTTTCAAGTAGTGAGTCTGGTTTACTTAAAGTATAGTGCTTTTAGAGGAATAATACTTTGCTTTGTTTCCATTAGGACCTTAAAAAAAAGCGTTTATGGGAGGAAAAATAAACAATCCCACCACCACTCCTTAACAACAGAGTACTTTCCCCTCTCCTAATGCTACCAGTTCCTTCTTTCACTGGGGCCAAAGGCACCTCGCATAAACTCTGGAGGGCTCTTCTATATTTCTTCTGAGTGGCCTGAACATAACTCTCCCCAATACACACACACAGGCCCATACACAGTTGATTTTCCAGAGATGACCAGGCAGGAGCCTTGTCACACAGACTATGGACCAGCACAGTCTCCTGGTTCTTCCTCAGAGAGCCACAGAATAGCTGAGGTGTGGATGGGCAGAGCCGCAGAGAGGGTCTGCGCAGGAGACAGCAGGGAAAGGGCAGCACCATGCTCTGCTCCGCAGCCCACCGGCATCACCCACACCTAGCAGCCCTGTAACAGCCCCGCTCTCACACACAGGTCTCTGCCATGTGCCTGTTCTTCAGGTTCCCAGCTGCAGCAGGAAAGAGAGTGCAGAAGCAGCCCAGCTCCAGCTAGAGAGGTAAGGGACTGCATTGGAGAGGTCTCTGCTCTGTAACCAGGCTCCCCGGCAAGCACAGTGTCATTGCACTCCATTTGCACTGCCAACACACCCCAGGCAGCCTTGGGCACAGTGTGGGGCTGGACATGTGGTGCCAGACGATACATCACCTCACTTGTTTCACCATCCTCCTTGGACCCCATAAGATGGTACTCCTACTTAGGAAACTTAAAGCCCATTTTCTGCCTGGCATGTTTTCATGGTGTTGGTGTGGTTGCTGCCCCATACTCATGACCCACAGGTAACCAGGACTCTCAGGAGATTTTACTGACGGCAAACCAGGAGACCATGAATGGGCAGGAATGGGAAGAGAGGAAAGGGCACCGCAGGCTTCCCATGAGTGTGGACCAGTCAGACACCCGCTCCTGACATGGTCACAACCATGTGTGGTTGCCTGGGGCTGTGCCTGCTGCTGAAGAGCACTACTTACCTCCGAGAGGATTACAAGATTAGGCTGAAGTTTATAATTGTAGCAATACTAGATCCTCAAAGTCTGCATAGCTCAAGAAGGAATGTAGGTGGATGCTGTCTGAAGCTCTCACCTGAAAAGTCACTAAGCATTTCTTTAAATATGTACACACACATCATCGGTGAGGTATGTTTAAGGGTGAGAGAAGGGAGCTTGGGTAGCCCTTATATGACACTTATCTTAAAGACTACTTAGCTAATTCATCATTTCCTCAGGATTAAAGATATGTCATAATAGCTAAGCCAATGTATATTTGTCCATGACTGCTTAAAGCCAACATAATTCTGAACATAGCTATCAATCTATGCACCATGAGCAACACATCTGATAACTTTAACCCTATCTTTCAAGCTCCATAACAGTCTGTGAATTGACCTTGATTCTTAACAGTTTATTTAGAACACAGCATTATTTGACAACTCATTTTACAAAGATATTTAAGGTTTAGATTAATTCTGAACTCTTCATTTTAAGTATTTGATTAGGCAAACCTTGTGACTTGTTGCCCTGGTGGTACTACTGTCTGTATTTTTTTTCATGGAATGAGTAAGGTACCATTTTAGCTCTACATTATTTTCCTCAATTTAAATGAAAATTGTGAAAACTTTTGAAAACGGCACTGACAGTGTGAATGTCTGCCCACAGTGAATACACAAAAACACAGTGACAGCACAGCCATGGGACCAGACTGAGTAGCATGCATTAAAACTCTGTACAGAACAGGTGAAATGGCCACATGTGTAGACCTGGCACGTACAGCAAGTGCTTCCCCTGCTAAAATCACTCACCCAGCCTTGAAAAGTTGGAAATTCATTTATCATGGACAACCCCTCATTCTCTTCTGTTATTTAGAGCCTGTAGACTGTCACTTTTTGAGGAGTGACCTGACAAAAAATGCTCATGGGTATAATCTCGGAAGAAACAGGAACGATTGTCATTGAAAGTGTCGGGTGCTTCCAGGCAGAACCTGTCAACAACGGGGTTGAGGGCTCTGGTAGTGAGGCTTCTGCGGCGCTTCAGCCTACCTGAGCTGTGGTATTGAAGTCCATTGCCTGTGTATGTGTGACTCTACTTGTTCTGCTTCTTCATTACAAGGCTGAGATAAAACACCTGAGCAGCTTATCATGCTATTGGAGCTGACAATCCCTTGGAGATGGTACATGGGTCCTCTGTTCGTCACAATATTGCAGAACACTGCAAGCTTTTTTTGTCAATTTGCTGTATTTTTGCTCCTGGGAGAGCGTGACAGGTACTCATTACTGCCCAGCGTGCTGCTTTGAACAGCTGTGGTAATTGCCCAGCCCTGCCCCATTGGCATCTGTCCTGGTCACAGCATTTCTTCCACCCAAACAGTAAGTAACAACTTGTAATTCAAAGCAGAGTTGTGCTCCATAATGCCACTCCTAACAAAGCAGCCAAGCAAAGGAACAGCTCCAGAAGGAGCCACTTAATTGCTAGATGATAGTCATTGCACTTCAGTTTATCTAATTGTCTTTATTACAGGTTGCCGATTTAGCAACTTTTCTTTATTTAATCAGCTGTTTGCTAATATTTTCATAAAACACTTCCTTCCAGAACATCTGAGGCTCACGGGGTAACTTACTCAGCAAGGAGGCGGATGTGCTGACCTACCGCTGGTTGTACTGAACGCCGTAGGAAAATACAATCTCGTTCATTTCTGAAAGGTTTTATGCAGAACATTTATAGTGTGTTCCTGATCAGCTGTGTGTACTTCTATGAAATGATGGAAATGCCAGAGGCTAATATCCTATCTGCCTTTCAAGTGCATTTCCGTGCAGTTCCACCATCCTGTGACTTTCTTTTGGCAATATGGCATGAAGGTATTGTGAGGGCTGCATTATCATGACTAGGCTATCATGAGGATTTTCTCTATTTATTTTGGGAGAAGCTGATTGTATTTCTTCCCTATCCCACACCACCAGGTTGGGAAAATGTTCCCAGGTTTTTTGGTATTTTCGTTGTATCTCTCCTCTTTATCAAAAGGGTGCTTTAGTTATGTCCCAACTTGATCCTGTAGGTAAGAAAAAAAGGAGTATAGAATATACATTGTAAAAGTCAGTTAAATAGTTAAGTGTGTGACACAGCAGGGCTTTCTGCCACTAAGTAGGCAGGGTGCTCCCCTTCAAAATACTGGACTTTATACTTGCTGTTTGCACTGGAATGAATATTGGCAGTCCTGTCCCTGAAACTAGAATAGTTTTGGGGAAAGCATTCCTTGTCTGAAATACAATTTGAGCAGCATTTTATTATGCTGTGACCCTGTGAGTATACAATCAGGAGGGACTCCTGGGGTTATTTCAGCTGATTATGGAACCCAGCAGAATACAGCCAGTGACCTCTGTAAATGATCACATATTTGACTTTTGGATAAGAAGTCATCTAGTCATAAATGATTTATCTGAAAGAGTCTATCTGATCTGAGACTAAGCTTCACTCAGCTGCATTAGCAAAGCATGTAACAATTTATAAATTTAACATACTGTAGTACTTTAGAAAATATATTTACATTTTATATTCTTTACACATATCTGGACTGAATTTTGAAAGCTAATTCAAAGTGAAATCAGATTTTTAAAATATTTGTTGAAAAGACCTTCCTAAAATTCTGGAATTCATTTTAAGTTGATATCCTGTATTTAATAAGAATTGTTAATATTGTCTGTGTAGCACAATTACAAAACTGTACTAAGAAAGAATGTCCTTTTCATCTTCATTCCTGTGGTGCAAGTAGGATGTGCATAACATCAAAACTATCTCTTCAACTGCCATTTTGTTTGTAACATGGTTCAAGGCAGCAACTTTGAAATGTTTTGAATATGCAAATAGAAAGAAATTTAGCAAACTAAAAACATCTGATTTTTTAAATTTGTCCCATTCCTCTAGTGTTTGACCTTCATGAAAGTACTAGGCTACCACACATCAAGGCACCATTCCTTTAATATGAATTACTCAATTCAAATATCTCATTTACTTTATTTTCAGACTGCAGTTTAATGTCTGTGTTGCTAAGTAATCTAAATTCTTCTGAGATCTGGCTATGGTGTCAAGGTCCAAGAGATCAGCTGCAGAAAATGCCTCTTCAGCCCAATTTCTCACTCATCACTCAGAGTTTAACAGATGTGCATGGTCAAATGTGCCAAGATTTGGAATTTCAGAAGTGAGAGGGGAAAAGAATCATTGAGTCAAGCTGATTAGGCAAGTGAATTCTGAAAAAAATAGCACTTCTAAACAACCTATTTTAAAATGTCCTGATTCACTTGATTCTTTGGGACCCTAATGATGGCCGCCTAATATATATTAGGAAATTTTTATAAGGTTTTCTATATTTCAGTTTCTATCCTGCAAGATGCTGATTATATTCTAATCCCATAGCAAGCAAAGAAGGGCTAGCATCCCCAACACAACATTGCAGAGGACAGGACCCATGGGTAAGCCAACTTTGAATCATGTGTTTTAATTTCAGACAGTCTTACCTTAGGTGCCTCCTGCCACCTCGTGCAAAGTCCTCTGTGCAACCCTGGAGAAGATGGCAAAGCAGCTGAAGAATCACAGGGTTCCTTCAAAAAGAAGTTTTCAAATTTACAAGTAATTGTATTCTTCTATAAGCTATCTGGGCAATTATAGCCCAAAATGCCCAACACTGATACCCCTTACTCACTTGAGGACTGGGAGTAATTCTCAGCAGTGTTACTCATGGAAACAGGGTGCTCCTCCTGCGCTTTGATTTTAAATTCTTAACAGGTTTCAAAGACACTAATGAATATAATAACTTTTATGGTCAGATTGGTAAACAGTTCTCTGTATTGTAGAAGAATAACTACATCCAGTGCACTATGCTTCACACAGAAAGAAGATTGTGAGATATTTCAGTTAATTTACTGATACATTCCAATAACTAATGGTAATCTTGAAGAAAAATTAAGAATCTCTCCACAATACTCAGGTCTGAAGAAGAGGCTTTCCATTGAAATATTCATGTTCTTGTAACCAAGAAAAAAACCCTTATCATGTGAGCCGGACAGGTCTTTTCCTGTAGTTTTCAGACCTGTATGTTTTATTAACCAAACTCCTTGTTTTAGACTTGAGCTCATGTTCTCTGAGGAAGTACAAGTGGTAATTATACAAGTCTTTCCTTCCCTGTCATAGGCAGCATTCACCAGGGAGATTTACAACCTTCAGCTTTCAGATACGAAGACTGGTTGTTCAACTTCAGTGGGAATAACGCTGACATGGTTCCTGGCATCAGAATTGGAAAAAATCCTCTAGAAACAGGCTACATGGGCAGCCCTGGGAGTTAATTATTTTCAGGTTTTTTTTTCCTTTTCTTCTTTTTCCTGTAGTAACCCCATCTGAAAGACTGGTCAGATTTTATTTGGTTTTAGAAAACAGACTCCTCAGATATAATTCATTTTACTCCCTGAGGCAATAGCAAATCTATCTGTGGCAATAGTAAACAAACCTATAGACTGAATGATACGTGTTCAATCGTAACAGATACCATGACATAAGTGTAATGCAGAGACACTACAACGACAGACTATCTTACAGGTTGGTAGGAACAGAGTGCTGACCTAGAAACATAGTCAGGACAATTAAAAAGAAAATACATTGCAAATAAAAATGAAACCTAAAATATATTTGCTTATCAATAAAGCATTCAAAAAGTCAGGCAGTTTGTTCAACTGAAATGCATTTAGCTTAAATTCTGATGTGTAGAGGAAATGGTTTTGCCTCATGCTTCCGTAAATGTACGCATTTGCTCCAGAAAGAAGCAAGCAGCATACAATCAGAAACTGACTTTTAATCGGCAGTCTTTCAGTTCACTTCAGTAAAGTTTGGATTAGTCCCTTAATGCACAATCCTTATCGTGACTGACAACAATCCTGCCTTTGCATGTTTGATTGATCTAAGGCTGGAGAAGGTACAGAGGGCAGGAGAGCTATGCATCAGGAATATGGCTGGTCCATAATGACTGCATTTCTGTGACCCTTAGTGGATTGTAATAAGGAACTTTTTATTAAAATAAAACAAAACAAAATAAAACTAAGAGCTCCAGGGCAGATCTGTGTTCTCTTTTGGCCTGTGTTAACCTCTAACCAAAATCTGGCCATTTAAAAAAAAACCAAAAAAGTACTTCAGCTGTTTTTCTTTATTGTTAGAAGTTTAAATGAAATATAAAGCCCATAATAAAATGCATATGAGGACACAAATCAATAGACTTGAGAACTACGTTACGAACTACCCAACCATACAGGTCTTCATTAACAAGGGTGTTCTCCTCCTGAAATTCAGAAAGTTCTCTTATTCGCTTGTATGTGTGTTGTTCCTGATATTATTTATTTCTATGGTAACCAAAGCAGTAAATACAACAATATTAGACAACAATAATAAAGAAAAAAACTTATTGCAAAAGAAGACAACTAAGAGCCAAAACAGAGGTGTTTAAATGATGGTGTAATTTGCTATAAAAACTGTTTAGCCACATATTTGGCAAGCCCTGGATAGCTCACTTATGAGTAATGCATTTGTCTAAATTACACTCAAATGAAAAATAGTTACCACGCTACATTATCATGCATTCTGCACAGAAATTTCCTTTCTATCGATTTTCCCACAACAAGAAGCCTTCTAACTGAACTCAGGTTAGCTGTGGATTGGTGCTTATTTGCAGCCTCTTGAAAGTTGGTTAGGTGATGCAGAGCCACACATCATCAGTCCTTCGTTATCGGGAGCTATCTAACTTCCCTGTGCAGCCTCCCCCTCACATCTCCGCCGTCTGCTCCATCCGGAGGGAGCTGGCTGCTCTCCTCCAGCCCTGGCTCCCCGGGCGCAAGGCAGCCCGCAGCTGCCAGAACATCTGCTGTCTCCTGGCCTCGCTGGGGCGAGGACCAAAAGCACGGCCTTTTTAAAGTTGGACAGTCGCCTCCATTAGAAACTGGAGGATTTCAAAGTTTTTGGATTTGTCCCGAGCCTTGTAGCTTTGTGGGAATATATGGCAAAACTATTTGTAATGCAAATCCAAGTGCACATTGCAAAGGGATCCATATACTGCCTTTAGGATGCACTAGCATTTTGCCTGCCCTTCCCCTGCGTCTGTGGTGATCTGGTTTTAGAATAGTTTCATCCTAAAGAAAGACACATTTTAAAGAGCAAGGAGTGGAAGGAATGTAAAACCAAAGACAATCAGTCCTTGATTCTGGAATTGCATCCATCCCACGTGGGCTTCTCAACAGGGCTACTGCTGCATCAGTGCCTTAGGCCATACAAAATCCATACTGATGTGCTGTGGGCTACTCCTGGTGAAGTCAGAGGTTGCCTCTGGTTTGAGAAGGTGCATTTGAAAAAGAGGTGTCTTGTCTGAAAAGCTAGGAGCATGAAATAAAGTTACTCTAGTCTCAGAGGAGGAAAATCCATCCAACAGCCCCACATCAGCTGTCCTTTGCATACACGGGTCACATCATGCCCTGGTGACGTGCAGGGCTCCCACTGACTTCATAATGGGAAACGTATTACTGATTTAGAGCTGACTTGGCTTTATTTAGAATGATTTAATACATCAGTTATTACAGTTTTGTGTTTTGGAGAAGCAACAGCAACAGGTGAAATACAGTCACGCAGTGCTTTGACCCTGTTTTGTACTTTCTGACAGGTTTCTGCGCAGGGCAGGACGCCGTGTGCACAATTAGCGCGGCTCTTCAGGATCAAATCCTGGGTCCAGAGCACAGCGTGAACAACTGGGAGATGCAGTAGGTTTTCTGCAATTGGCTTTATCCAGCTCGCGCTGGCATGGAGCTGTTTGGGGCTCTCAGAGTGTGTCTGAACTCACACGTTGGCTTGAGTTGCAGGCTGACACGTGGCCTCATCCCCTAAATGTCCCCCACAGCTTCTGCTTTTGCTTGCTCAGACCTCAAGCTACTTTGGCTGAAGTCTGGAGTGAACAAACGGGCTCTCTTCGGAAGAAACCTCGAGCTCTGGAGAGGCTGACCCTTATCCAGGTTCTGTTTCTCTAGGGCTGGAGGAGCTCTTGACTGTATGAACTCCAACTTCAACTCGAGGTGGGATGTTCCTGCTCCCCTCCCCTGCAGCACCCAGCAGACACACAGACACCGCTCCTGCCTCTTACCCACGGCCCTCACAGCCCCTTCCTACTGAGGAAAGAGGGGACTCCTTACTAAAAACAATTTTCCAGAAAACAGGGTTCAAGAGCCTTTTCCAGTTTCTCCAAACCCACTGCTGTCCTCCTCTACACCCTCAGTACGATGCGTTGGCACATACTGTCCCCTTCCCTGCGCAGGGAGGCAGGAGCTGCTGCTAACGCAGGAAGTGATTAATGCTGAAAATAGAATAAAAAATGCATGTTTCCAATGGAGGGGGATGGAGAGTCCCCTCATTCGGGCACTGGCTGAATACAGAGCAAGACCATTTTGAAAAATTGTGCAGGTCTAGAAAGGAGATAGAAGCAATTGCTTCTCAATTTATAGTATTGCAACGCAAAGCTAAGTAGGAGTAAGCAGAATACACAATAAACGTATATTTAGCTGTAGTTAAAAGTGAAACTTAATATCCCATGTTAGTACATAGTACTCTCTTACCAAGAAAACTAATTTATAGGTAAAGAAACAGAGCTTAAAACTAAGGGACTGTGTGTTTTTAAATAACCTAAGTAAAATGCATGCTTACTTACCTTTTATTCTCCTGCTGTGTGTGCCCTGAGCTGGTCCAGGGAGTTCTATGAGGTAAGAAATTCCTGTTCAACAAAAGTTCCTTTTCTAAAAAAAGTGAACATAATGGAAACGGGGAACCACTTACCAGGCAGCTGAAAAAGGAGCTGACTGTGCAGAGAATTTCACACCTTATGGCTTTTGGTCAGTAAAGTACATAAACAAATGTAATTTTCTATGCAATTACACAGGGTCACACAAGAATATTATGTTTTAGAAACCCACTCAAAAGCATATTGCTCTCTAAGAGCCCAATCCGGAAAATGGTTCCTCACTTCAGTAAAGTTGCTCGTAAGCATTTCTGGGAGTGGGGCCTAGGAGACATTTTCCTTTTTATGCTTTCTTAAACAGTTTATGTGATAGTAACAACAGGAAGATAAATTACTTTGAATGGTAGCAATTAGAGAAATAAGGAGTGTGATAGATTTACCATGTGGAAAACATCTCTCACACATTTTCTTACAGTCATTAAACCTACTTTTAATGACACAACACTGATTTCAGAAAGAAACAAAGTTTATTTGATGAATATAAACAAGCTGATCAACACTAAATACTTCCCATACACATGATAACAACGTTATGAACTCTAAATACCTTGGTACTTTACACTTCTACTAGACATTAAATTACAAGGACTGTCTAATACATGCCCACTGGTAATTTCTAGGAATTCCTTAGTTTCATATCAATGTCCTTAACCATATATCAATATCACAATCCAGAACATGCCACTCACTTGAAAAAATTATTACAAGAAGCACTATCAAATGAGTATCTAAGGTAAATAGGGGATACTGACCCATTGCTGCAGAACATCACATTCAAACGTCACCCTACACACACAAAAAAACCATTGCAGATATAGTTTGTGTCAACACATCTGAGGTCTTTTCATAAACACTGTTTAAAAAGTAAATTGAAACCCACTTTCAAATGAAAGTCAATGTGCAGGTACGTGCATACTGGATACACAAAATTCATTAAATACAAAATTCATACTGTACATTTAAATGAAAGAAAGAATGTGCAATACAAGACTGATCTCACATTAAAATAACAATCATTATCTTAAACGTTAACCAAAAGTTGGTTTGCTTCTTTACACTTACAGGGGGAAAAAAACCTACCAAACATTGCTCAAATAAAATATTTCCCAACATCACAGTGTTTATTGTAAACCCCGAGATTCTATTTTAGTATATGAAAAGATTTTCTCCAAACATCATAGAGTATCACATGAAATTAAAAAGAAAAGAAAAGAAAAGAAAAGAAAAGAAGAGAAAAGAAAAGAAAGAAGGAAAAACAGAAAGAAAGAAAGAAGGAAAGAAAGAAAAACAGAAAGAAAGGAACAAAGAAAGAAAGAAAAGCAATGTTAGACAAAATTTTCCTCTTTAGGGGCTAACTTGTAGACCCTGATAAAAGTTTAGATCAATACTCTTAACAACATGAGTGGAGCAAAAATGCCCCTAAAATAATATCTGTGACAAAATTGGCACATACATATAAATATCTAACTATACAGCTTTGTATCTGTGACCCTATTTCCCCCCTAGTTTATTTCCTACTTCAAGTATTCAGTTGCAGAGTTAAGGTAAAGACCTGATTGTAAGAGACACGGATGATTGTCCCCTACTGCGACAACAAATTTGTCATGAGAAACTAGTTTTGTTGTCTGAGTTTCCAAGTGCAACATTTGTCATATGTGCTAAATATACTCCCAGAAGCTTTGCTGTTTCAAAAACAACGATCTAAAATGCCATTGATAGTTAAAGGACAAACTTTTTAAACATGAATGAAATTGGGATTATCTACGCTATACTAACTCTATACATTTTATCTATTTACTGAAGACAGTAGCATACAGCAGGACTCCTGCTCAAATAAATTGCTCTTTGATTGCACCAAGAATTATGGTACAAATAAATAAAATATCATCTCTAGACAATAATTTTAAAGGGGTTAATATATGTATGGCTCATGTAGGATGTTTAGGGTTAATTGCACCACAGGTTCAAAAAATAATTTTTCTAAATTCAGTGCAAGACTTTAGGAGTATCCATTAAGATTTATCTTTTTTTACAGCAGCAAAGAAAAACTACTAAGGATTAAGGCCACCCATGCTTAAATTTGTTGTTTGTCCTTTAAAAATGCAGATATTCTATTCCAACTCCCATCAGCATGGAAGCATTTCTTCCATGGACAAAAAGATGCCTCAATAAAACAGCCAAACATTTGCACATGTTTGCCAGACCGAAAATGTTTGTGGAGTCATAAGGATCCTTCCTTGAGAAGCGGTAGAGATCTGACTATCAGTTCTATCCTCACTGAATGTAATGACTTCACATTTTTATTTTTCCTTGCATGTGCTTTTAATTTCTTTTACTAGATACACTTTGTCGATACAAACAGCCTGTATTATTTGTTCATTGGTATTTTCTTTAACATCTAAGATTCGTTGGGATCCATGTTGGAGATTGTTTTTCAATGCAGAAAACAATAACAAGCAGTTCCTCATTTACAGGAGACCTAGTGCATATACTGTATTCACAGCAATCTTATCTTTATTGTTGGTTTTTTTTTTTTTTAAGAGTCCCAGCTTTTATTGTTGAAAACCTGTATGCATTTGGGTGGTAAAAGGTTGATACATCCTTGTGTATATGTCCATGTATATACATACATGTATTATATACACCTCAAGCTTTTACCATCCATGAGTAGATACATCTTGTATATAATCTTATATTTATGCTCAAATTAGATGTCCTATGCATTGTCAGAGACACACACCATATTTTCATAAAGCTAATCTTTGTCATCAGTTATTAGTACCAAAAATTGATTTCATTTCCAACCTGGCCCAGAGCTTAATACCAGTTATACTATCAATGTTTTTTGTTTTTTGTCTGTTTGTTTTTTTAAATTATTATTATTTTATCAGTAGATATCAGAAAACAGAGGAGGGTAAAGGCTTGGGTTTTATTTTTTGGAAAAGCCCACATCTAACTGGGGGTAAGATTAATGCCAACACCCTTATATAGCATTTCACTAATACCTCTTTGATAATCTAGTGCAATAGAAGTGATACTTTAGAAGTGACTAAGTAAAATCAGCAAATGCAGATACTGCACCTAAGAGAATCTGAATTACTTATTGAAATCAATATCAATTTACCAAAAATTAGTTAAATAATCTGTTCAACTGAAGTTCATTAAACAACAATATTTTGAACAGATGGTTCTTCGTTAAAACAGAATAACTTGTAAGACCCATTAAAGACAGAAATGAAGCTCTTGTAATTTCTGCTTGAGTCTCCTTCACTATTTTCCAAAGTATCTAATTTCATAGTAGACTACAAAAAATAACAGAGAAAATCCCAATTAATGCAGCATTTCATTAGATATCAACCTTAGCATTCATTTTCTGCATCTGTGATCTTCTCCAGGATATCGTGGTCATGTTTGGAGATCCAATGCAATAGATTATCGTTACCTTCCACTGCTACATTTTTTTCTTCCTCTTCCACTAGCTCCTCTGACAACTGTAACAAGGGAACAAAATATTGCAATTAGCAACATGATTGAAGCACACAGAACATCCTAGTTCTCACTAATCTAATCTAATCTAATCTAATCTAATCATTTTGCGCATAGACAGCAGTGCTTTTCTGGGGACTACAGATTAAGTGAGGATTTAAATTAGATTTGAACCCACCTATGATGTTCATGGGGTGGCAATTAGTTTTACAGCTGATTTGTATGACAAGATTCTCCCCCAATGGGAAAGATTTTAAATTCCAAAGATGTAAAATTCTATTGTGCTTGTGATTCTGTAAAAGGTGAGTTTTCCGATCTTATCTATAAGCACAGTAGCTTTGAAGTAGAAATGCTATTAGTAAAACCAATTATTTTTATTTGGAAACCAGAGAAATCATCCATTTATTTCCACTCAGTTCCATGGCAGATGGGAATATGCATGACCTCTAGCAACTCTCCAGAACTGACGGTACGGAAACCAACATTTTATTGTTGTATTTTAAGCACTTGAAGTCCACTTTAATTTACAAAACAGTGGAGAAAGGTTACACGGATACAAGAACCTCAGATTTATAAAAGTAAAAATATACAACAATCTGTTATGAGTTTTTCAGCCATGCAGCCCCTAATCAATGACTGCTGCTCTTCATGGCTTGGCTGGCATGGCTGAAATCTAGAAGGCTACAAGAGGTACCTGGTCTAAGTCTGAATCAGTCAATGGACAGTCACACACTTTGGATGAGGCTCTGTGTCTGTAAGCAACTACAGAGTGAGGCCTGAATGATTTTTATTGTTACACTGGTTCTGTTGTGAGCAAACAGCACAGTATTCTTGAAGAGAGACCAGTGAATTAGTCTTATTCACACAATCTGTATATCAGATGAGTGGGAGGAATTAAATGATCCCTTTACAGGGCAGTTTTTCATTTACCTGCTGACTTTGTTTCTAGAAAAGCGGAAATAGGATTCTGCATTCTTGCCCTTGCATTTATGTAACCTTACAAGTTTCCAAAATATCAAATTTTATGAAAAAGAAATTGCCATAGAATGCTTACACTTTTGTATACAGCGGAAAATTTGTAATGTTTTGTAAACAGAACTAGTTGACTAAAATGCCCCTTTAAATTCTAGAATATACTATTTATCAGTGTAATTCTTCTGTGAGTAAAGTGAAACACTGTTTACAGAATAAACTCACAAATCATTTTAAATCTCTATTTTCAAGTTCATGTCTGTGTGGCAAGTACATATAACGGTTTATATAATACAAACTTAGATGAATAGTTTTACTTTTCCAATGGGAGGTTGGTACAATTCTTCTGGTTAAAACACTTAGGGACTAATCCAAAGCCCACTGAAATGTGGAAAGGTTCCCACTGATTTTAACAGGTTTTGGATCTGCCCCTTGAATGGAGAAAAAATGACTTCTGCAGAGCTGGAAAGCCAGGGAGTTCCTAAAGTAGATCATGTTACTAGTTCTGGCACATAAAAACTTTGCAAACTTTTTATGAAAACTGTAAGTCAGAGCATGCATTACATTTTGTGAACTGTGCATAGCTCCCATTCTTTTGTGCACTGAGTATTTCTTAATCATCATTCAAAGAGATATATAGGCATAGGAAGCACCCATATAAATTAACGAGGAGACTACATTCCAGAAACTGTAGCATTAAAATGTCTATATCTTTTAACAGGTTTGCTAAAACATAATCACAGAAAATCTTCAATATGCTTGATATTTTACAAGCTGAAGTTCCTTTGCAATTAACACTCATTTATGCTCTTAAAAATAAGAACCCAGAATAAAGTGTCCAATCTGAGGAACAAAAATCACAAAATACAATCTCTCTCTTGCTCCCCAAATTTTCATTGGGGTTTTAGCATAGAATGAAACCCCCAAATAAACCCCACCCACTTAATCAACCCACCCATTCATCAGGAAACCATACATGTATTGGAAGTGTAACAAAAACTTGTTCACTACAGGTAGGAAATGCAAAGTATTTCTCAAGTAAGTCAAATAAATATATGAAAGGATATTGCTGTCAAATACCAACTGAGGTTGAGTAAATTAAATTTATATTTGTTTCTTCAATGCTGTACTTGGTATAGGTCACTGAACCTCTAAAACAGAAATAAAATTTGGTAACATACTTTGGGCCTGAGATTCAGCAGTGCTCCAGCTGAAATTAACGTCTTATGAGTTTGGCACCTCTGACAGTCCATTAGATATCAGTCAATGAAAACAGCAGAAGGATGTGAAGATATAAAAGTGTAGTAGCCCACAAATATTTGTTCAGATTGTTTTTCCTTTGGATAAAGACACCTGCCTGATTACTACTTTTTACCTCCAATCCTTTCCTCTCAGCAGTGATTTGCAGAAACAAGCTGGAGAGGGTGGGTAAACACAAAGGGGTTAAAGGGGAAACTGTTTAATAACAGTAGTAAAATGCAGGCTATTTTTGACATCTGGGTTCATGTCCATTATGCTCCATATGCTTTCCAAATGTTTGCAACAAGCACCCAGATACAAAAACAGATACCCATTCACATAGGCTTAAATTGCCCTCTCCTAACCTGTTACACATGCTACCTACATAAAAGGCCAACAACTGATATGGTAATTAGAGAGTCAGAAAGAGAGGGAACAGCCAGTTTATTGCAGGGAATTGGTATCTGACCAAATGTTAGTAGAGAAGGATATCATTAATGAAAACTTGTGAGGGCTATTTCTGCTCCTTAATATATGACAAGGCATCTGCATTATAATGTGACATCTTTTAAAAAGCTCCCACGGTGAATTCCTCAGTTTCCTTCTCTAGACTCATTCATCATTACTGTGATCAGAGTACCAACAAATTTCATCTTCTAGAAACGCGTTAACTAGACTGAAAAGCAGTACTTCAAAAATGGGGCTGTAACCCATAAAGTTTTTCCCAAGTGACCTCCCAGAACTCATCTGTGCCTTTTGCAACAACAAAAATCTAAATGACATAAAGAAAAAAATAAAGCATTCTCAATTTTTACTTTTGTCTGTCCAAACCATGCAAAGAATGACACGATTAACTAAGACAAAGCCCTGGCACGGTACTGTTCTGAATTCTGTCCCTGCCACTAGCTTATTGTGTGACTAAGGAAAAAGTCGTATAATTTTTCTGTGCTTAACTTGCTCTTTACTATAGCAGGGATAACATAAAGCTCCTCTCAGGAATTTGCAAGGTTTAATGTTTGTAATGTGCCTTAATAGCCTTGGATGAGTGCTAAGTATTATTATTTTTCAGTTCATGCATTTGATTAAAACTGAAATAACAGAGTAAAAATTAAATTAATGTATTAAGTTACAAGTAAAGAGCAAGCATGTGGTTTGTGGAGCTACTTGTAACACTTTTAATATGAACATGTATTACAGACTAGGTGATTCCCAAGGTCTGTAATGACATGTACCATGTGGGCATAACTCAACAACTGCAGAATCCCTCCAGATGTTTGATTCAGCCAAAAATCTGTTCCTGGCTTCTGTGCAAGCCCAGAGCTCGGACCCGTGGGAGCACTGCGGGCTGCCTTTCCCCTGCCCCTGAAGTGCAGTTACAAACACGATCAGAGCTCTGATACTTGCAACTCAGCACAAGAAACAATATTAGGTAGCACAGATGTGCTGGAGTGCTCTCCGCTATATAGTTCCCTTCACAGGAGATATGAAAATGGCACGATACGTACTGTTTGAACTTCTCTGTCATTACAGTCCCAACAATAAATACTGTTTGTGCTACTTCCTCCTGGCCTAACCCTCACGGAAAGAACGAAAACCCACCTCTCGCTTTCTGAAGAACACAGTAACCTGTTAAAGCCTGTTATATCGATGTGAAAATCTTTAGCGAGGAAGGCCAAGAAGAGAAATAATTAGTCATAAAGTTGTATCCAACCTACGTAGAAAACTTTCAATGCTGAGATGCCAAAGACACCTAAGACACTTGTTGAGCTGAGTGAAAAGGTAAAATCTAGTTTAAATTTATAGCATTCCTTCAGTGTCCCTCTAGGAGTTTGGCTTTTTGCCAGTGTTCCTTGTTAAAAATTTGTTAAACGTGTTTGGCATTAATGCAAACACAAAGTGCTCATTTGTTACAAATTCTATTGGAATGCATTCATTTAAGGCAATGAAGTAGTTACCAGAAAAGAAAAAAATGTTCATTAAGTACATTTTAAAAATACAATGATGTATGCGGTGCATAACTATGGCGCCCCAGTGGCTATATAAATATCTGACAGAATAACCACAAGTTGTGTTTGGTTTGAAATTGGAATCTTTTAAACATAACCGATAGAACAAAAACTGGTTTTGTTTGTTGTCATAACTGATGTTAGTCTTTCTTGTTTAGAACTAGTTAAAATAACCAAAGTTTTGGCATACAATTTCTTACATCTCAAATCAATGAAGCCCACAGGTTAAAGCAATGCTAAAGGAAGTTTCTTGATGCGAACGGTAAGTGCAGCACTGCACATTATCTGGAGAACACTGAACACAGAAAGTAAACACCCTGCTTGGAGGAGAACAAACTTCAGTCATTCTTAAAAACTCCACTTAAGGCAATGTTACCTGGGAGATCTGCAACTGTCTGACAACATTCAGCTATACCCCGGCAAAGGTGTCCCGCCCTACTCTTACTGCACCAATCCTTTCAGAAAATACATAGCTCAAAGCTAGTTTACAAAATCCTTATAACAAACCTATCTTTTATAATAATGTGAAATATCCTTGATAACGATAATTCTTGATTTTGAATAAGCAATTCCAAGTGTATTTCTTAGAGGCCAGAAAATATCTTTTTAGCCATATTGTAAAAGTAGAACCATTTTTATTTTTACTTCTTCAGTGATTTCTAGTTACTTACAATAAAGCTTAAAAATGGTAAATACACGAGTAAAATATACTTTAAAAAGAAGATACAGAAACTCTGTGATTTAATTAAATATTGAAAGGTTCACAAGAAAAATCAGTATAAAGAGTTATTTATAAAGACAAAATTAACTGTGTTCCAATTCTGGCAAGAAATTATTTATCCCATTTGTTGCTATTTATGTTTTAAATTCATTATACAGTAAACTTCAGAAGGATCTGCAGCTGGTGGTAGAATCACTGCATGAATATGATGAACTTTCCATATTGCTATAATGCCAGAATTGTTAATCTGAGTTAGGGATAAAAGCAGATACTATTGGGATGAATAAATTCAAATGGATTCAAGCCCTCTAGAGAGTGAGAGTCCTTGAAAACTACTGTACAATTATATGGTAAAGTTAGATGAAATTTATGAACTTCGAGACTATTTGGACAAGGATGTCTTCTCTACTGGGAATGTTTATAAATAAGTGGTATATGAGTTGAAAGACAGATTTTTATTTTTTTAATAAACTTTTTTCTTTTCATAAAACAAGCCTAGTCCAAAACAAAGCTCTTCAGAAATATGAGAAAACTCAGCACATATTCTTCAAACTGTCACTTTCACATTGAATTAAAAAGAAGGTTTTGGGAAATGCTAAGGATGGCTTCAGACTAGGACTCTTCGATGGGCTGAGCTGGAGCGTACTGAAGATGATAAGAATTTCCATCAACTCCAGTGGACCCAAGAGCTGCTCAGGGAGGCAGCAGTGACTCAGCAGTGCAGGGCACGGAGCTCTTTGTCAAGACATTTATGACTTCCTTAAGATGCAGCATGTGAGACCATTAAGGCTTTTTCTTTTTCTTATTTAAATCAAACAGAAGTGACAAATAAAGAAGAGTTCTTGGGTAAAGTAGTTCAAACAAGGAGAGTTCCCAATGTGATCCTAAAAACTGTCAATAGCAGAGATTACTTAATGAAATCTGAAGGAGCCTTTTTCATCCTGGCTGACGTGGAATGCCATTTATTCTCATGCTAGGGACTAATTAGGGGCCTTTTTTGAAGATCAAGGTTTTGTGATCTCTGCTTCTTAATAACATGGTTTGCCTGTCTGCCACCTGGGACAAGGCAAGGCACTCTCTCTAACTCCTGAACAGCAGGCACTGCCTTAGGCCATCGCAAGTGCAGGCAGGAAACTGATCCTGCCTTTTCAGTCCCTTAACCCGTTCCCTGCCAGCCCTCCGCAAGCCCACTCAAAGTCCTGACGAGGCAGTGACCGATCTTGTGGGAAAGCATTAATTTAATATAATAAATAAATCGTGTGGCTGGAAAGCTGACATTAAGAGCAATATTAATGTATTGGCATCGTGATACAGATGGCATCAGAAATCATGCTCTGTTTACAGACTGGATTGAATGCATGTGGCACTGCTTCCTGCAAATCCACATACCACTTGCTGTGCTCCAAGCAGACAGACAGTTCATGTTTCTGGTGGCTGGGAAAAGAAGTGGTTAAACAAAAGCTGTGTCAAGCCCCCAATCTAATAAGTCATCTTATTAGGAAGTTGTGATGCCCTGTTTGCCCTAGCCTGTGGCTTGTCTGCTCCACTGAAAGGTCTCCTGCTGGGACCTTTGTGGCATTATATGAGGTAGAGAAGGCTACTGCAATATATGAGCCTTGGTTTCGAGCAGCCAAAACAGCAGGAGAACTAAGCTGCAAAGAATTAAACATGTAACAACTTTGTAAAAGCACAGACAGTGATTGAGGTTGGCCCTTTTGCTGTTGACACGTTCTGGCCCCTGTAGGTTGTGGTCACTAAGCCCATTACAGTTGCAGTGTGGCAACATCTCGTTCAGCAAGTTCAATGTGTTTCTGTTTTATTTCTAAATACTGGATGCAAGCTGGCAGTGATAGGAGAGTGGAATATGGCACCAGAAATATGTCATAAACACAGTCGTCCTTGTCAGGGATGTGAAATTACTTTTCAAACTATTTATTTTTGGCACATGGAGTTGGGTGTATTTTTGCATTTTGTCAACTGAAATTTAATTGCAGCTTGCTGCATGTTTTGTTTAATTTTTTTTTTTTAAAAAAGGAAACCTCAAGATGCTGTTTTCTCTTAGAAGACAGAATTTTCATTGGATAGGGAAATCTTTGTTGCTAGAAATTCATTGCAAAATGAAAAGAGAAAAAAACAAACCCACCAAAGTCTCAGCTGGGTAAGTTTCACTTATGAGCGTCCACTTATTTAAATCCCACTGCTCTTATTTTTTTTTTTTCATTTCTTTAAGATAAAACATACATCTAATTCAGATTTTAAAAACTGGATTCTGAAATGGACAAGAAAGACATATTAAACTAATGAAAGGAGATATTATGGATATAACTGAGGGGTAGATCAAATTATAAACTCTAATATGAGATACAAATTAGAAGAATACCCTTTGTATCTCCCTAAGCACTAAATTTTTTTCAGAGAACAGTGCAAGGTTGCTGTTGCACTTTGACAGTGATGCTCGTGGTCTCTGAGCTCTGAAGGTTCTGTTTGCCTTTTGAAACTGCATCATGGTCCCACATTCTGCAAATCCCTGCAGATACATCGCTGCCAGGAGTTACCAGTCTGTAGATATGGAGCAAATAATGAGTTGGCTGAACACTTGTGCATCTGAAACACTTGGCTCCCTCTCAAGCCTGTTCCGTCTTGCCACTGCCCTCCTTCCCAAATGAGCTACCAGTATGTAAGAGGTTAACTGTGCAGAGAATGATGAAGACAGGTCACAGCTGAAGGAGGGCAGGGGTTGGCAATCTTTTGTTCTTTCTGTCCACAAGCATTTCCCTGGTGTCCTCCCCTGTTTCTTCATGGGTGAGGTAAGAGGGTTTGCTCAGCTGTAGTCACCCTTTGGGTGCTCCCAGCTCGCGGCTGCTGGCAGCGCTGCCGAGGGCTCAGGACGTTCTGACTTGCTGACCCACAGAAATGACTGGCCACTCCTTTTGGAGGGACAAAAATGATGTGAAAGGCAAGGCACGTTCTTTCTTTGGCCACCAGTGACGAAGGAGTGTTTCTTTTCTTTACTTAGGAGTTCACCTGAGCCAAGCAAGGTCATAGCTGTGGCTTTTCTCTTGAGGAGGGGAATTTCTAGAATTTGTAGGACTTATTTTTTCTATCATCTTTTTAGATCTGCTGATAGTTTGGGACTAGAAGGAAATTCTTAAAATCTTATACATATTTGCCTGGTTGTAAAGAGTATGACTTGGTTTTCACCTCATGCATCCTACCAGAGTCAGTCAACATTTAATAGCTAAAATTGGCTGGCTGTTGTGCTTGGATAACTGCAGTTACTGTGGCTGTCACCACACTCTGTTGTTAAAAGCACATTGGTTACTACATGTTGTACCAGAGTAAATACTAATAAATTTGGTGGTTGTGGCAAGGAAGTTAAATCCAAAAGCGTTCCAGCCAACGAGCAGGCATACAAGGGCTGTACTCCTTCATTTGAAGTACCCAAAGGCTGGATTGAGTCGGGAGGAAAAGAGGTGGTGAGGGCTGGGTGCAGGTTTGAGGTACTTCATGTGTGGGCCTATTTCTTCCCTTAGGAAAAGGATGGATTTTTAGCTAGAGAGGACAAGTCTTGGAAGTGCTGGGCATAGCATGGTGTCCTTAGGGCAGATGACTCCAGTAAATTGGCAGAAGTTTGCTGGGGTTATCTTTTTCTTAACCAACCAATAATAAGAAAATTAATAAAGATGCATCTAATGGCTTGCATCTGCTTTTCCAATCACCTTAGATTGCTTATCTTCTAAAGCTGAGAATAAGCTAATGAGCTTCAGAGCATTGCTAAGTGGTTCTGAATATTCGTACCAACAGCTGTACGTCCCTATCTATACTTCATAATTTAGGTAAACCATTAACATGCCATTTCATTAGTTTGTTCTGCTAGTTCATAGTGCATAACTCTTTAAAGTTATCCTATCAGTCATATTTAAATACTAATTGTGCTGTGGAGGGCACTGTGAGGTATGCTTATTATATTACTAATAATATAAAAGAAATCAATATGCCAAAGGACAGCTCAAAGTTTTGTTATATACCAAAAGCCTGTTTTACAGTAAATGAGATATACTTTCATCTAAACATTTTTTTTATTTTGCGTGGTTCATTATATGAACCTACATATAAAAGTGAAGTGTGATATTTACAGTTGCATCTTTTCATGCCAAGAAGAAAGAGATACAGCTAAGGAAAGTGTTAGTAGGTTTGGTCTATTTGAAGTAAGACCAATGCTGGATCCACTTAAAACTCCTTGAACTGCTAAAGCATTACAATGACTGTGTGTGGCAGTGTGAACATGACCATACACGCTCGACAGCTACTTATTTTTTAAATACCCATCCAAACAACACGCAGCATTTTGAAATCTAACTTGTGTGGTCTAATTATGCAATAATTTTTATACTTTAGGCCCCAATATTATGAGCTTCTCCACAATTATGGGGCTGCCCACGCATTTCTCAGTGCATGATAGTGAAGACTTAGGGACCAGTTCTGGTAAGCATATAAGTGTATAAGTTTTCACTCTAAGTGAGACAGAAATGTGCACTTAACATTAAGAGAATGCTGAAGAGTATATCCTGAAAGGGACCTTAAAGGCTATCCTTTTACTGAGGGCATGCATTCAATATGCTAGGCAGATTGAAGACCCACAGTTATCAGCATACCAATAATAATCACTGTTGCATAAAAGAAAATAATAAAATAGCAATAAGCAACCTGTTTAAGCAAAATCTTGCCTCCACTCTCCAAACACCATATTTTTAACCATTTATGAACTCAAAAGCATGTAAGTGCGTAAGGGCTAGCGAGATCAGACGCTTAGATTGCAAGATTTCCATAGATACTCAGACCTTCCATGCAAGTGTCAAATGACAGGTAAATGTATACAACTAAAATATGAACATCATTATGAAATCATATAAAATTACAAGGGCAACATTTTATACCCGATGCATTTATAACAATTAGATGCACTGCAATTAAACTGCATTTAGCAACACAAGACTAGTAAATTTATGAGCAAAATTAATAGCTGCAACCCAACATTAATCACAACTTACACTGAATAGTGTTTTTTCTAGAGAACACCTGTTTCCCTATGCCCATTTTCTTTCCCCTCTCAATCTCGCATTCCAGCCGTGCACACAACTTTTCTATTTTTCTGCTTGCTTAAGTTTTATTTCTCCCCACTCTTTTTTATTCTAGTCTCTGCAGTAGTGCTCTTACCACTCTGTCAGCCTCTGTTGTCAACCTCTGACCAACTCATTGCTGGCTGGTGGCATTGGACTATAGCTGGAAATTGCGTGATATCATTGCCATCTACTTTACCTGCATATTGCAGTCCTGTTGGTTGGAACAAGATAAAACACAAGAAGAGTAATTCACAAAAGCATTTTTGAGGTCAGCAATTTGCTAATTAAGAACAGCAAAACAAACTCAGAAGGTGCCCTTGTGCTCACACAAATGTGTCAAACTCACTAAGGAAAAAGTAAAGCCCAGAGTGGAACTTAACCCATAGAAACAACTTGGAAAATAAGAACAATGATGGCAGTACAAACTTCATTTGTTATTTCATTAATTTTAGAGGGAGTAGCAACAGAACTGGTACTTCAAAAAATCTTTTCCACTGAAACAACTACAGTATTTTTTATTCCCCAAGGTATGTATCTTCCACCATGAGGCACTGACACAATAAAGAACACAAATTGTTTTGTAGGCTCATAGAAAATGCAGCTTGTTCCCGTAATAATTTCTAATTCAGCTCTCTTCCAAAATTTGAAATCTACCTGCTTATTTCACTAACTGCCCATATTGTGGGAAAATTTACCAATCATTCCATATTCATACCCTCCAGACTGTTCATGATTTTAGAGATTTCTCATATTTCTAGTTCTTGTCCAAGATGAAGAATTGTATGAAGAATAGTCTCTCTTCATGTAGAAGCACTTCTAAATCTCTATCATCCTCATAACCCTTTTTCCTAGCCTTTTCTGCGCTATTTGCTCTCAGGAGCTTATCAGAAATACGTGGAATAGCAAAGATGTGGGCAAACCTTGAACAGGTACAGGGGTTAAAAATGGCTTTGTGTTTAGCCATCTATTTCTTTGCTAAGTATTTATAATATTGTTTGTCTTTTGACTGCTGCTGCAAATAAAATTAAGTTTTTGGAGGACTATGCATAACAATGGCAACATATACATCCTGAAGAGCAGCAGCTAATTTACATCCTGACATTTGGTATGTAGTGTTAGGGTTGCTTTTCTCCCTTATGTTTAATTTTACATTTATCTAAAGGAAATTACATCTGACATTATACTGCCCCGTCCCTCAGTACTGTCACTAAGTCACTGCAACCTAGATTTTGAATTTTCAGAATTCCTTCAATCCTTCAGAAGAACAAAATACATTTCAAAACCATTTCTTGGGTAATTCCCATGAACTATATCTGGTTTCTCCAAAGAATGAGCTGAAACCTCCGGGGCAGCTGGGATTGAGGGAAGGCAACAGACATGTTTCCATCCTGTGCATAATTCAGCAAAGTGCCAATCCACGCTCGTGGAATCCTTGTCTGTGCTGGTGCTGCTGGCTGACACAGTGTCAGCATTTTTCAGGCTTATGCCACTATCAGCCTGTACTGGGACCCTTTAAAACAGCTGGAAAAAAAAAAGGGCTCTTTTTGCATATTTAAGCCATCCTGCTCTGAGCACTTCCTGTTGGCCCCAGTAAATCTCTTTGCTAAATTTCAATCGACTCTCATGGTGTTCCAGCTCTTAGATAAACTTTCAAGGATATTTTTGTGACAGGTACAAACCTAGACAGGAAATCTCAAGAAGAAATCCTAAATTAATTATATGTCAACATTCAAACCACAAGAAGGAGCAATTGTCATAAATTTTTGAAAGTTAGAATCCAATTTTAGTTGTAAGTGCAAAAAAGTTCACTGACTCAGTTGTGAGTCGGTGCCAATAAAATAATGTATTTCACATTCTTTAACAGTTCACTTTGGCTAAACATAGAAGGGAAGAAGCTAAGATCAGTGAACTGTGTATTTAAATCACATAAAAAGACTACAGACACAAACCAATAACAAATTGTAGATTTTCAAATTAAAGTTCAGTATTGCCTAATCTTAGCTCACCTTTTTGAAAATGCATACAAAATATAAACTACTTTTGTGCTAAATGAAAACAACTTCACTACCTGCAAATCTGATGATGATGCCAACAAAACCTTTCTGCAATGCCACAGAACAAGTATCCCAGCTCTTCTCCTCTGCATACACACACCGTGCATTTTGTTTACTTTATGAATGTTGGTGATATCGAATAAGTAAGGGGTGGAGAGGGCAAAGAGTGTTGAAACAGTGCTGGCCCACAGATGGTTGTCCACATTTCTCTGGTTTTAGCATTGCAATGGATTTCTTGACAGCTTCTCCAGTTCCTCTGTGCCACGTCCTTGCAGGAACTCTGCAGCCCACAGCCAGGACACAGGGGCAGTTCAAGGGCTCTGCAGCCACCCCCAGCCGTGCAGGTGGCAGAAGTTCCCTGCTCCATTCCCTCAATATTCAAAACATTTTCCTGGGAATGCTTTCGAGTGCTGTAACCCTCTCTGTGCTCCTGCCCAGCAGCGCTTGCCCGGCAGTGCAGATGGCAGCAGCCCATCCTTCCCGGCCGTCAGCTGCGCACAGCTGGGAGCAGAGCTCTGATCCCCTCCCAGCTGAGAGCAGCTGAGAAAGCCAACCACCCTGTGTCACGGCAGGTACTCCAACAGCAACCTTGTGCTCTGACCTGGCAGGGGGCCCTTTCCAAACCCATCTGCTTAAAGACAAAAGGGAGAGTTTTGAGATGCCCGCTGTCTCAGTACAGAGAAAAATGTGTCGTGGGGGTAGGGAGAGAGGGAGTCAGAGAAAATGCGTTAAGCTTTGCAGGCTGCATTTCTCCATGCAGCTTTGGGGAACACGTGGGAGATGCTTGTGGTCCTCCTTCTCTCATCTGGTCTGTAACAAGCTCTGGCAAACAGCATAGCAATGTGGGGCCACTCCAAATCCTGCTTTTCTCCCATATGCTTCATTTTACATTTATCTAAACAAAAGTGAGAAACAGTGCTGGCCACAGCCACCGCTCCTGCTCTCAGCAGAGCTCTGCACCATCAGCCAGTGGCTACGTACTCCAGCATCAATTGCTCAAGAAAGAAAAGCCCAGGCAAGGAGATGCCACCACCTTCCTCATGCAGAGGCAAGGCAAAGGGAGCAAGCCAGAGAATCTGCTCTACAGCAAGAAAAGTTATAGCTCAGAGGAGAGAAAGACAGTCCAGACTATTGACAGAAGAGGCTAGAAAACAGCTATCTCGCACCACGGGCACGAGGCCATGGCTGAGTATTCTGTTCATAAACAATATCCTTTTATAAAGTGCAGGTAACATTCCCCCTCCTTTACTGAGTGCTTTCTCTTCACAGATGAAAGACACTAAAAGGATCCCTCCAAAGCCCATGGAAGATAGAGTCTTTCAAATTATTTCAGTGGAGCTATGGCAAAATAGTCCCAGGAAGCAAACACTCAGACCCATCTGCAGGCAAAGCTTGGCCCACAGCATAAATACAAACACATCAGAAATCTGGCAAGGCACGAGCAGGAACATACTGCACTTAACTGACCACCTTGATTCTGTGTCTCCGAAATGCTGTGGATAAATAACTATTTATGTCACCCTGGGAGAAAAGGAATGTATGATATGGCTATGAAACCACCTGGACTTTTATATATAAAAAGTGTTTTCACTACTTATGGAAAGCCAGACATGTAAATTACGCTACCTTCAGCAGG
>NW_010135536.1:29092-102447 GCF_000699245.1 Pterocles gutturalis
TGTGCCAAAGACCATGCCCAGGAGCAGAACTCAGGAAGAATGGGGGTATGGTCATGCCAGTTTTGCAGTGTTTTCTTTTACAAGCCTGTTTTACTGCTGAGGTGGGGGAGACTAGTGTTATTGCTTCCTCAGAAAGCTGTTCTCACAGGATTTGACTATTGGTCATGAAAATCTTATAAAGTCAGACACTCCTGCAAGATTTTAATGATTTGAAGGTTTAAACTTGTTCCCAAGATTTGGGTTACATCCATTTCTAAGATGGAAAGTAATGCCCTTACGAATGTGTATCCCATGGGAAAACAGAATTAAATAAAAGAAAATCTGGAGACCTGAATTCAGTTCCCTTCAAAGTTTACACAAATTTGTTATCAAATTATTTATATACTTTCAGCATTTGCACATGGACGGATGAAGTTGGCCTTATCAGCAAAACTGCATCTGCAATTTCATTATGGAAATAAATAGGCTTAGCCTGTTTTCTTGGTGCTGAGGACATTTTGCAAGACCAAGAAGACACACAGCCACAGCATCCTATGCCATTAGAGGTCCCCTCAAGGCCGATTGTTAGCATTAGAACATTAGCAATCTGTGTATTTACCAAAATGCGGACACCAGAGTGGCTTGAAGTAGTTTCACTTCCTCTTAAATGATAATAAATTGGCAGCGTGAGTGTTGACTGCCTGAAATGCAACTTCATTACTTCAGAGGTTAATGGAGCAACCTCTCTCTGTTGATCTTCCTGTCACCATTGACTACAAAAGACTCTCTGACACAGTGCAGTTTTCAGGAGAGGCACAAGTATAGCAGAGATTAACCACATCAAAATACTGTCCCGCTCCATTATATTCTGCAAAGCTGGTATGCAGTAAATCACAATGGCCAGCAGTGTGACCTGCCTCGTCTGAAAATAAAATTAGCATAAAAAGAGGTGATGACGCTATATTACTGAGACAAATACCTTTCCATCTGGAAAGGAAAGGGGAGGGGAAAGAAAATAGTAAAAAGAAAAAGAAGGAAAAAATAAAAAGAAAAGAAGAAAAGCAAAGAAAGGAAGAGAAGAGAAACAAAATGTGAATACTTTAATTATGATGTAAAGTAATAGGAGCTACTGACCTTGAGCTATTTTGCACTAATTCTATAGAATCCCTCTTGTATTTCTTACAGAAAGCTACACAGTGATTTGGCCAAACTACTATTCTTTTGAAGACTGAATTCATGCTTTTTCAGGAGATGAAGACTGACAGGAAAAGAGTAGGAGGTGGCCACTGAGATTCAAAGAGGATTACATTTAATGCTGGTTAAGTGAATAACCCACTGAATGAAAATGCATTCATTCAGGGAAATGTGCCTCTTCTTGTTATATGTTGCTGCCCTGAAATGCCTGGAAGGTGTGATAACTTTCAATAATTCATAAGTCCTGCTGATCACTAACAACACAATGAACATGTCCTTCACAATTCTGAACAGAGAACATTGCCCAAGGAAGCAGAACACTCTATACATCCTATAGACAAATAACTGAAAGTCATTTCCAAGAAGGGAGATTACTCCTGTCCTACAAGCAGCAGCCACTTTGACAAGAACACTAACCTAAATTCACAATACATACAGCTTAGTTTCCTTTTTGTGAGTATGTGCATGAAATAAAATTTCGCATTAGAAATCTTTCATCTTTTTCAATATTCCTGTTCTCTTCAGCTGATTAACAGATGAATACATAACTAAAAGTACATCAGACATGCAATTACAGCACCGTAAATGCACGCATGTATCAAGTAATTATATGTGTAGTTGTGCAAATGATTCAGGTGTGTTTCAGGTCACTTGTACGCGCTCTCCACTTCCCGCCCCCGCTAGTGTTTGGGATGGTGTTTAGCAAGTCTGACAACATGTCTACAGCAAACATATCAAATTCCCTTGCTGAACTCTTATCTTTTGGAAGTTTCAATTACAAGTAAATACTTTTTCAGCATGAAACACATCAACCTGAATGAAAGCATCCACTTCTTACTCACAGTGGCAGGTACTCGGACTTCTAATGAGAAGTGTCCGCTGAAAGCATAAGGGAGGAAAAAACTACTGGAACTTAGGGGAGATAAAGAAGATTGAGATTTCTTGCCAGAGAAGCAAACTGGGGGTGAGATTCCAGGAAGAAACTCCTCTGAATGCCAGACCAACTGTCACCTTTCCAGCCTGTGATCTAAGTGTTGTGAACAACAGGACAGGAGTTCAGTGTTCAGCTTCAGTTGTGCTACTGGCTCCTTCTGAGACCTTGGGGAAGCTGCTTAATCTCTCTGTATCAAGATTTTCTCAACTGTAAAAATCAAAGAAGCAACTACTAAACTGGGAGAAGTCCCTTACAACCTGCAGGTCAAAGCAGGATGAGTTTTCCTCCATACTACTACATTTTCAATTTTTTTTAGGTTGAAAAATGTATGCAGTGTTATCTGAATTCAGCTTGATTAGAAACCATTGCTCATCTTTTAAAAGAGTGAGCAGTGGTTCTGGATGGCCGCACTGGGTTTGTGTGGAGGGGTTCTGGTAGCGAGTGGGGCTACATGGGTGGCTCCTGCTAGAAGCCATGACTCCATGGGAAGCCCGCACTGGAGCAGTCTGTCCCCGAGGGGCTGCACCCCGCAGAAGGGACCCACCCTGGAGCAGTTTGTGAAGAACTGCAGCCCGTGGGAAGGACCCATGTCAGATAAGTTAATGGAGGACTGTCTCCTATGGGAGGGACCCCACGCTGGAGCAGGGGAAGAGTGTGAGGAGTCCTCCCCTGAGGAGGAAGGAGCGGCAGAAACAACATGTGGTGAACTGACAACAACCCCTGTTCCCCGTCCCCCTGTGCTGCTGGGTGGGAGGAAACTGAGAAATTGGGAGCAAAGTTGAGCCCAGGAAGAAGGGAGGGGTGTGGGGAAGGTGTTTTTAAGATCTGGTTCTATTTTCTCATTATCCTATGCTGATTTGGTTGGTAACAAACTAAATTTATTTTTTCCCCAAGTTGAGTCTCTTTTGCCCGTGACCATAAGTGGTGAGTGATCCCTCCCTGTCCCTGTCCCAACCCACGAGCCTTTCGATATATTTTCTCCTCATCACACCTGAGGCAGGGGTGGCAGGAAGGAGTGAGCGAGTGGCCATGTGGTGCTTAGTTGCTGGCTACGCCTACACCACAACAATGACAAATTTGAAAAAATTAAAAAAGTTTTACTTTCACAAAGTAAAAAATTCAGCTTTCCTCTAATTTAGGATCCAAAAATGAGGTCCACTAGTTTGAAGATGTGTTTTGCAACAGCTTCTATGCTGCTGTAGAAATATAACCTTTTGGTGAATGATTTAAGAAAAGAATTGAAGAGAAAAAATTGGCAGTTCAACAGCATGTTGACACCATGAATGTCAGAGAGAACATTTTTTCCACAAATATATCGAACTCAAAATAGATAATTAAGGTGACAGTGCTGCAGGGTCTAAAAAGATACCATTTATAATATCTCAAAAAGTCATTGTCCCACGGGAAAAAGTTTGAGAAATTTTTTATTGCATAAAAACACAAATTGAATGTAAGAGTGCAAGACAAATCTTAAACATCAGAAAACTCCACCTCTGCACACACAGGGTATCAGAATGCAGCAATATGTACTTGAAAGCTATGTTGCTGCAGACAGAATCAGCCACATCTCTCTTTGTAGACTCTCCTTTGAAGAAGAAACCTTATGGGTAAGTGGGTGAGAGGTATAGCTGCCACTTGTAGCTACACAAACAAAGTTGTCCTTCATTATCCCAGAATGCTTCATTTTCACTCCACTTAAAAATGGACTATGGAGCATCTAGTCTATAGGTTAAGAAAACATTTTTTAATATCAGTGAGAATTTCATTCTAGCTTTTCTTCTATGTCTGTAGAAATTTTTTGTATTTATTTTTTTTATATCTCCAATTCACCGTTTGGCTCTGATGAAATGTTGCTGCTGCAATGCCAAAGTAACCTACAGCTAATATAACATTCAGAATCACTGAATTCCACCCTGCATCATAATAAATGCTGTTGTGGATACATTTATATAAAAGCACTTTACCTGAACAACCCAGAGGGGGAAAAAAAGACTTCTGTATTGCAGAATCTATTCAGTAACACAGCTGAACAAAATACATGTGACTACTTTGTCACCTTGGACAAAGGTAAGTTACAGGAAATGAAAAACTCCTACGAGAAATCCTAATACAATAGAAAGCTTTGTATTTTCTGAAATAGTAATACCCTATTACTGATATCAGGCATCCATTTTTATTCACGTTGATGTGTATATTTACAGATGCCTTATCACCCAACATGGTAGCACAACAGTGCACTTTTATCTGAGAGTGCGCCGTTCCCATTCTCAGCACATCACTGGAATTTAAGCAACATCCTGATTTACAAAAGTAATTGAGCACAGACAGTTTATAAAACAACTATTATTAACTGCTTTTTGAGAACATGTATGATTTTTAGAAAAGCCTATGGTAGGTAAAATAATCCAAAATATTTTAAAAATTTCATGGTAAGGAAATATTCTGGATATTTAAAATAGATTCTGACTTTGTATCCTGAACTTTTTTTTTAATACAAACTGCTCACTTCTTTCAACTACCGAGGGCAGAAATCTTAGAGGGAAACCTGTAGCAACATATTTTTCAATGAGACGCAGACTTTAGAAGGATTTTATTTGTAAAAAAGCAAGAGTTTTTTATCTTTATCTCGATTTGCATGGTAGAAGTATTCAAAGGAGTGAAGTATTACTGTCATTAGTAAGTAAAAGAGATATCAAGTGTACTAAACTCCAAGATTATCCATCAGAAATTAAAGAAAACAAAGACCCTACAAGTGTAAGATAGCCTCTTCTTCAGTTGGATGAAATCTTTCATATGGTATATAAGGCTGGCAGAACAATATTTTTCTATTCAACTTTTTCCCTATTGAAAAGTAATGCTCTCTTTATCTAACCTTTTCTAAGCCACCATTGAAAATTGTATTTTCTGATTCAAACAAAACATTGTTTTTCTTTCTGCCTCATACGGCTAATAATAAAGACTTGAGGTAGATCTCCCTACAGCTGCTTTCAGTTCATTTTAAGTCAATGAAACCTATATAATCCTGTAATACAGTCAATTGTTTCTTTTCTACCAGGCCTGAAGGGCTGCAAGCTTAGAAAGGGAAGAATTACTGTTTTGCTTTTAAGTACCTATTAATATTTTGCCCCTCCAGCAGTTCTTTTTTTCCCCTTTGAAGCCTTTTTCCCACTAAATTAATGTTTAACAATTAAATCAAGCTGAAGGAGATCTTAAAAGATCTAGACAATTACTGATTGGGTAGAAGAACAGGCCTTTAATTTAAATGGAAACATCTCTGAAATGATGGTATGAGACCCCACAACTAATTACATAATATTCTGCATCTGAGAAAACATGAGCTAAGAGAATGCAAATAGAGCCACACTTGTAACGTCAGGAAGAAAAGCTGGAACTCTAACATCTACCTATTATCTTTGAAAATAGAACTACTTGTAGAAAAACAAGCTTTGTGCTACTAGATATATAGAGCAAAAATATAACTTTACCAAAAAAAAAGGAAATCCAAGGGATGGCATCTCTTTTTTAGGCAAATATTACTGATACACCTAGAATGGCAACACTAACTCTCTATGTAAACATCACAAGCAGCCCTAAGAGCCCTTTTGAAATGGTATATTCTTTGTATAAATAACATACTTTTGTGTACTTATAAGATACAAGCATTCTGAGTTTCCTTCTTTCTTCTATAGTTATGTGTATGTTAACTTAAAAATATATCCACAGCTGATTAGTAAGATACACTAATGGAGTTTTTCTATTTGGCCTCAATAAATAAGATCTTGTCCTGAATGAAAATCCTTATCCTGAACTCAAAAGCTGGTTAGTGGCCACCTCCTTTGCCAGAGCCTCTGAGCACTCAGTCAGAGAACGGTCTGCCCCCTTGATTCCAACAGTCCTTTGAGTACTGAGACCTACTGAGCTCCATAACCTCACGTGTCTCTTCAGATCTCAGAAATAATGTGTGCTAAGACTCCAAACACTGTTCTTTTCCCCTCTTAACTCAAGAAAATTTAATCTGCTCCAAGCAGAGTATCATGACTAGCCTTGCTTGTTAAAAAGGGTCAGACTGAACTATGACCAGGGAGCGTTTGGACCAAATGTGCATTACCAAGACCTAATTAACAGAGTCAATGACTTTAACCTACTTCTAGCATTAGTGCAGAAGCAGCTGTGGGCAGCTACTAGAATGTCCAAGAAAATGACAGATTGTACCAGCAGAAATCAAATAGATCCATGGTGTGAAACTTCCAAAAATAGACCCAAGACTTTTAGGTTTGTCCATCACACAAGTATTAGGGATGGATGTTCAATGACCTAGACACTTGCACTTCCCAATAGGTCCGCTAAGGTATTTCCAAAGGAATCTGACTTCTGCTGATTCTAAATATAGGAGAAAACCAGCAGTTTTTAAGATAAATACTTTAAGTTGCTTCCACTTAGAACAATTCTATGGTTGAATTCTCAGTGCACTTGAAGGTTTTGTTTGCTCTTTCAATGTTGACCGAACTATAGCTATTCTTTAAACATTTCAGGAATTGCACATTGTTCTCCTGTGAGATTTCCAATACTTCCTACTACAAGACAAGCCACAGGTAAATACAGAATAAAAAAAATCCCAACAGATTTTCACAATTCAAATACTTGCTTAATATTTTAGATGGAGTTTTCTCTAATTCAAGTTTTACTCATCCCTAGATAGAATCAAAACATGATCTCAGGCAAAAGTGTTATTCAGTTTTATGAGTCATCAAATCATTTTGAAACACCGAGCGCATTTTAGGTCACCATCTGTTATATAACCTTAATGCAAAGTAAAAATTATGTTTCTGGCTAGAAATCTGAATTCCATTTTCAGAAAAAGGTTGAGATGACAAACAGACTACTATGAAGGACACATTCAGCCAACGAAAAACACTGTAGCACTTCCAGGAATTAAGCCTCTCATTCCTACAATAACAAAAAACATCACTGACATAAGAAGGTCATGTCCTTTCCTGGTTTTGATATTTTTTTTAATATAAATTCTTTACTATCTTTATATTATTCATTTTAAATGGTTCATTTCACCAAGCCAATTATACTAACATTATATTTCCCAGTACAGACTGTAGCTGATTCATGAATGTGCGCATAGCTGAGGCATACGCACTAAAAAGCTCTCCTTAGTCAAATGCCTTCTTTTTGTTCATGGAAAGAGCAAATAGGTAACGACATCACGTTTGTGTAATATAACACAACATGTTGTTAAAAATCAACAGAACTAGCAACTACTTGTATCTTATGCAAATCCCCCAGAAACATTCTATAGTAACACTTCATTTATGCTCCTGAAAGGAAAGGAGCTGACTCTCTCAAGGAAGCACGTATGCTGAGGACCAGCACAAGCACCAGCCCCTTGCAGACAGCCAAGCGCAGGGTTTGCTCACAGGTTCGTTCCACTTAGTCTCTGTTTGAAAATCATTTGCGTGCGAGTGGGTGGGACAGGTGACAGCTTCTGGGGCTGTGACTGAGCAGGCAGCAGGAGGAGGAGGTGCACCCAGGCAAATCGGATGGGAGCTCAGGGGCTCCCACCGCTGATGGCAGCGGTTGGGCACAGAATGTGTTGGCGGTAGCTCTTAAATGACAAATCTGAGGTGTGGTTGTGAGTGCACAAGTCTCTACTGAGCAATAGAGTACTGACTCCAGCACAGACTCACCTGCTGCCGCTTTTTTTCTTCTCTGAGTCATTTTGAGTGCCGCCAGAAGCAGCTGTCCCACACACCCAGTAAGATGCTGGAACTCAGCCCATCCCCAAGGTCTCCAGCGCCTTCCAGGGTACTGGGGGCCCTGTGCAGCCAGGTGGCTTGGGAGCTGCTCCCACCCCTGAACACCACGTACTCGCCAGGCTGCAGAGCGAGGCCTCCGGCAGTGCTGTGGGAAGCAGCAGCCGTGGTGGGCTGGTGATGCAGGAAGGGGCGTGCAGGATGGACTAGGATGGATGATGCTGGCTCCCGCCGAGCCTAGGACAGGCAGTGACAAACCTGTGTTGTGCCCAAAGGGCTGATCCTGCTGAGCAGCTGTGCTTTACCTCTGCATTAGGCATCAGCTCCTGTTACCACCAGGCTGCAACCATGTCCTCTTCGCCCTCCATTTCACACACCAAGTAAATCTGATGAGGACACTGTCCTCTGACACCTTCTGTTTCAGAGAAGCTACAAAACAAGCAAAGATGTTGCTAATGGTTCAAGAATGTGCTGAGCTGGGCAGCAAGTTTGCTACGGATTGCCTGAGAAGGCAGAACCACCCTCCTGGGGCAATTTGAAGGGAGCACAGTATTAAACACTGTTTTTAAAAGCCGTGAAGATAGGGTGGGTCAAGAAGACAGATGAGGCAAAAAGTAGGAGAAAGATGAACAAAGGCACAGGCTTTGGGCCAAAGAATAAACTTTCCTTACTGTGTAATGGCAAAGGTGAAGGGGAGTTGACTGGCAGCAAGAAACAGGCTGCGAGTTTCCCAAGAGGGACTGTGCCCTCGCTAAAAGCTGTGTTCCTAACACAGGAAGAAAATGAGGCAAGGACATAAAGATGTTTCTGTCTTTCAGATTCAGTATACTTCTTGTAGTGTCAAAAGTTCAAAGTAAAAATGTCCATCTCAGTCTGAAGAAGAGCAGGGCAAAGATTTGAGCTTTGGGAAAGCATGAGCATCTTCCTGGAGATCCGGCATGAATAGAGGCTTAGGCAATAGAGAGCAGGTCTGAGCAATTAGGAGAGTGTGTCTCAAGAAGGCGGGCAGGAGCCCCGAGCCAAAGGCAGTCCCGGGTTCTGCTCAAAGTCAGGAAGATTGAGAGAGCACAGCTCCAGCCTGGTGGGACCAAAAGACAGAGCTTGGGGAGCATCCAGCTGGGAGAGCCTGGCCAGAGCTGTGACACCTAGTAACAAGTAAATAGCAAACAAAGATATACCGGTGACAACAATGTGCTTCAGAAGTTAACAGGAGAAGCCTGGAAAGTGTAAAACGTGTTTGTGTTGCTAGGCAAAGGCAGTGAAACTAATTCTAGACTAATGCTTTGTCAAGTAGAGTTTTGCGCAGAGGAATTTGAAGACCAGAAAACAAGGAAGATGAATTGTTATTTAAATTTCCAGGTTTGGATCCTTCCCATAAGCCTGACAATGAAAAATTAATAATACAGATTCATCTAGTTTGCAATACAAAGAAAGAGGCCAGTATTATGGTCTCAACAAACATTAGCTAACGGGCATGGGAAGGTTTAAACTGTCACCATTCAGAGCAGCAATGATGAGTGAAAAGTGACACAGGAAACTTGGGGACTGTTTTTAATCACCCTTGCATAGTTGTTAAAGACACAATAAAATGGCAACAGGACATTATAAATAGAGCATGTAAAAGAGCCTTCTGTGACAGGGAGAACTGTTACAGACTCCCTTATTAGACAGGTTGGCTTAAGCATTCACCCCGTCACCTTCCCCAGCTGGTCAAATGCTCTGTCCCATCTTAAAGATAACTGAGCTTGTAGAGCTTGGTTTGGCCCATCTCTAGTTTAATATAAAAAGGTGATTTATCAGAGACTTAGTTTAAAAAGTAAAACAAACAATGACACAAATGTGTTAAAACTTTTTCAATTTCACAGGAAGGATGCCAGCTTTGTTTTAAAAGCTTCACATGAATTGAAATACAATTTAAACAACCTGGGATGTATGGAAATAAAATTATTCGTAGACAAGAAACCTTTCTTCCCACAAAGATGCTGGGAGAGGACAGAGCTTCCTGGTGATTTCTGGTTGTGTCAGAACTGAATTTTACCCATCTGTCTGCAAATCAGTCCACAAACAGCATTTAACATTATTGTCTTTTTGGCCTGATTTTCAAACATCTTAATACCAATAATTCCCACTGAAGTTAGTGGGAACACAGAACCAGCAAAAGGAATCTGAATGTTTATGTCATTTATGGGGAATAAATTATAATCAGTCCATTTACTCTTGAAATGTAGCATGCAAACATATTAAATTCTAGATGTTATTCACAATCTACAGCAACAGTTTCAGCAAAGAACATGCAACCTTAAAAAAATAATCAAGACAAATGTTTCTGTTTTTTTAATAGTTTAGTTTGGATTCTCATTTCACTGCAGGTTATGAACTGTAATATTGAGCATAAAATCAACTATCATTTAGAATGAGCACTGAAAAATTACGAAATTGTTTCCAGCATTTACTTCTTTTTGCTATTACATCACAGATGTGCACATTTATTTTACTATGAGTTTTGTGCATTTAAGGCCACAGATAAAGAAAATTTGGTCTCTTTTAAAGACTTCGCAATAGCTGCCCTCTGTAATCGTACAACAACATACAGCATGAAACCCATAAAAAGGAATATTGGTGCTTATGTCATTTAAACTTCTTATTCATCCTTCCTTTCCCCAAATGTGTGCTGTGTTCAGCGAATCTCACTTGTCATTCTCAGAAATGTTTAAAATAAAGAAAAGAAGTTCCTTAAAGAGAAAGATGATTTCCTTTAAGACTAGGCATAACTGAAGTATTCCAAGGAAATAATATCTGTAGTGCTCAAAGACAAAGGACCGTTCACAAGACCTACAGTTTTAGAGATTTTTACTTACATTCTTCACCCAAAATGAGGCAGAATATCAATGATTAAGAACAATGAATGTTTTTGGGGATCACCCAACAGAAGAAAAAGAATGCAATAATAAAGAGCACACCAGAATGTTGTGAGGGAAATAAGTAAATAAATACATAAATATGATTAGATTTAAGCGTGCACTTAATACATGTTGAGAATTGTTCCCTCCTACCTGACTCCATTATTGCACAGATTAACTTTCCTTTACCCTTCCCCCTCTGGAAATTTAATTGTGCTCACCAAGCACAATGAGACATGCAAAGGATGTACAGGAGGAATACTCTGAACACTCTTTGTAGTAAATCATCCCAGGTTTTGTAAACAAATGAGAGTGTAAATAAGAAGTTCAGATACAAGTCAACCACACTGCACTTCTGTTAACAGATTTGCCTCACCTCACCAGGAGGCAACTGTGGGCAGAGTAGACCAAACCTCCAATATATGTCATCTCCTAAGATGGAAAAGGAACATGCAGCAATGAATCTTACTATTATTATTTTTAGTTTTTAAAGTTTGTCATTTTCGTTCTATTGCAAACTACTCCATTCTCGTGGCTTAGAATAGCTGCAGACATGCTTTAAAATGCCACTACTTCCATGCCTTTTCCATTTTACTGTATTCAAGTGTTTTGAAAGGAAAACCATTTGAAAGTCCTTTCACTCAAAAAAAAAAAATCTCCTTATATAAAGACTCTCTCTGAAATAATTAAGATTGCTCAATGCTAACCTAGAAAAAGATTGCACAACTGAGAAATAACCCCCTAGATGTAAGGATATGGTAAATGATAGGATGTCAAAAGCAAAAGGAGGGAGCCACCTGCAAATTAATTCTGTCATCTGCTCACTCCTCACCCACTCACATCACGTGGGGCTGAAATATGAGGGACCTCATCTCAGTGGGGTGGTGAAAGGATCAGAGAGAAGAACAAAGCAGCAGCTGATCATAACAGTTGCAATCAAAAACTGGAAGGGAGAAGCACAGGGAAAAATGAAAAACTGAATTTAAATACAGACATGGAGAAAGGCCAAGATAGAAGAGATAAAACACCCTGGGCAATTAAGGAGAGCAGACTGCGTTAGAAGAAAAACAGGGTTTAACCTGGTGTGTTAAACAAAGGCAGGTTGCAGACTTTGTACCGGAGGGCCCCTCTGTGCTGAAGTATATTGAGAGGACTGATGGATGTCACTGTTCCTGAACCTGCAGAGAAACTTCCCTGGTTCTGGAAGAGGAAGAAGGCAGGTACAGGCATGAGTGATATCCACCATCCTTGCTGAACTCCACTGGAAGGCTGCCAAAAAGTGAATGCAGTTGAGGATTAATTAAACTATGAGCAAACTACCATGCAAATCCTTCCCTCCTCCCTGTGTTTGAGAAACTGAAAGGGGTAAGAGTGAAGCACAGAGGTAGCGCAGAAGCACCAGTCACCCCTGAGGATGGCTTTGTGGCTCTGGAGGATTCCCTGTGGTCTCTGCAGACCTCACTGCTCACTTCACACTGCTCCTGCTGCACGACAGGCAAAAACATTCAAAAAATGGGGCAACCTACAAGGGATTTTTCCATATTTCTTGTAGGCGTTTTTCCATGAGAGTTAGCAGGTCCCAGCATCAAGACAGAGATGCCTGGCTTAAAAGTCTGCAAAGTTCACCTGACAGTGTGCCTTTAATGAAACATTAGCATGGAGAAGGGCTGTGTATGTGGGAATCTATCCTTCTTCAAAAGTATATGTATCCTTATCAATGCACATTTGCCTTCCCTCCTTGGGAGTAGGTACACGTATCAGTGTAAAAATATAGCTTGATTGTTCAAGCACTTACATGGTTTTAATGAGTAGCTGCTTAAATGGTCCAGCAATTCCACACATAAATATTTGACCCCTGGGCTACAGTAATTTATGGACCTTCCAATTATGGAAAGTATTCTTTTTTTCTTTTGCATTGCACTTGGACTGTTCCTTTTATTGCTTATTCCATATCCTTTCCCTCTGTTCCCCTACGGAGCTTCAGGTGATTGTTGGGAGTGACAGAGACATCTGCACATTAGCCTCACACATTGAAGGAAAAGGGTCTATTTAGACTACTTACAAGCCAGGCAACCAAAATACAGGGAATTGTGGAAAAGTTCATGTGGAAAAGTTCCATATCATTTTTATTTTTCTAGAACAGTGAGAAAAGGAACCTTAACTTAAAAATGGGGTCCACAGCTAGAGGCTCAATTAGTGTGTATATATTTGCCCCCAGTTAAAAGTCAAAATCCTGCCCTTTCAAGTATGTGTGAATAACTACTGTAAATGTTTATGAGAGGGAAAATGGAAATTCTCATCTAATTCGAGCCATACCAGAAACATATTTGCATTGTCTACAGTGATACAGAAACTGTATCAACCACGGCCTGATCACATTAAAATTTTAATTACAAAGTCCTATGCAATTATTAACAAAGTCTTTGGGTGTTTTTTCATGAAGTCCAACTTCAGACACACATTCCAGTACTTAAAAACTCTTGCTTTATGGCAGGGGATTAATTAATGTTCTTTCAAAACATAAATTCTACATCTTCCATGTAATACTTGCAAAATCTTTTCTAAGTGTGTGTTTCTCAGTGCTGACAATATTACAACAGAATTAGAAAAGAAGAAAGCCAAAAGTAATCTCTGTCCAGTTATTAACAATCTTTTCAACTATCTGGACTAGCTAAAAATAAACTGCTTGGATGAGGAAGGATAGCTTTGAGGTAAAAATAGCAGAAACAAAGAATATTTAAGACAAAACAAAACAAAACTGCCAGGTCATTCTTAAGAACTTCTGCAGAGCTTTAATACTTATAATCTCCTTTTCCAAGCAGAGCCTCAAAACACAGAGGATGTGAAATTGATAACAAAGGAAAGATGCCAAGAATGTACAAAATAGAAAGAATTTCTGCATTCCTTCTGTGAACATGGAAGTCCTCCCTCTGAAGCAATCTATCTTGGCTGATGAAGGATAAGTGGGTGTGCCCAAGACAAAACTTGTCAGACAAAGACATGTTTGTTTGCTTTTTATTTATCTTGAAGTGGAAAGCACAATACATTACAGTGCTAATGTGGGCCTTTCAGATCTTCACTCTTCAGTGAGATAGGAGATGGAGAGAAATATTTATTCTAAAGGGAGGACAGATCTGTAACTAACTCTATAGTTATCACAGATTTGTATAATAAGTAGCCTTTGAAATGGCTGTGCAAGCATACTGAAAAACATTCTAAGCAGGTAAGACAAATAAAGACTGAAAACAGCAGCAAAGACAAAGGTGAAGCAGTGTGTTCCACCTCCTACAGCAGACTAGCAGCCCACTTATTGCTGAACTCTTAGACTACAGCCCTCACTCCCTGCAATGATGTTCCACTCCAAACAAATGTAGATCCTTAAAATAACAAAAGTTGGTCACTCAGAACACATTCCACCTAAAAATTAAGGCCCAACTGGAAGATAAACTTCCTTATTTTCTGCTTTCAATTCCAGTCCTGCATACACTGAAAATCTGGTTTTGAAGGCTCATTATTATCCAAAATAATGGACTGTGACAGGACTGTGACACCAGAAAATTCTGCTTGGGGAGTAGCTCTCACTGGTAGGAAGATGCCATGGGTGAACTAATAGATTTATTTTTTTTAGTTTCTATTGTCCATGGCTCCAAGTGGACAACAATTAACCTTGAAAGGTGCATTCCTAGCAAGATTAAGCAGTAGAATAATTTTTTTTTTTTTTTTTTTTTTTGTTTAGAACAAGATTAAAGAAGATCTCTGGAAGACAGAAAGTCAGTGCTTTACTTCAAAGATAGGTATGAAAATTTATACTGACAAAACAAAACAATATCAAGCAAAAAGTCATAAAAAATGGTCTTGGATTTCTACTAATCAGCATTGCTTCTTTCAAAATGGAAGTCCAGGAATTCCATCATCAGGAATCCTTTGCAGATTAATTACATGTTCAATGACCAGTTCCAATCAATTTATTCATGCCACATGTCTGGATTTTCATGCATCATATCTGACATTATTTTATATTTTTAACTGTAGCTTGTTTTAAAATGCAATGGGCATAGAATTAATGCACTGGACGTAGATTCTTCATTCTATTTTGTATCATCACAATTTCAGTGTAGAACTTTGGGAAACTGGGAAGTTTTGAAATGCTGAAGTATTGCTACATCACACTGGGGTAAGTTCTTCCTTGCATAGCCTTTTGAGTGATTGACAACAACAATAAAAATAGTACATTAATCCTTTCTCTTGATTAAACTTGATTAATTCTAGTTACATTTATAATCTTATTAATCTCTTGGGATTACTAGTTCTAGGCTACGCAAGCTAAAATGTATTATCTGATGCAATCATTTGATTAAAATAATGGGTCGAGTGATTACTACGGAAAATGAGTGTTCAGTACCTCAGGGAATGAGGGCCTATCAAGGGGATAGCAAGACATTGTTTTTTGTCCAAATCTTAACAGTTACATAATATTTACTGTTACCCACCCATATACTAAAAACCACATAATTCAGATGGTATTCCTAATTTGAATTTGTCTCATTCTCAGAAGAGCCCATGGTGATTTTATTTATTTACAAAAAGACATTGAAGAAAGAAGATATCCACTGCACTTGCTAATTCCTGGTCAAGACGTAGAGTTTGCTTTAGGCTGTTTGAGTTTTAGAAGACTCACTTCCTCCCTCATGTTGAGGTATGCCATATCCTACCAACTCCTGAATTTTAGTCATGTTATTCTCAATACTGGACAGAATTCTTTTTTTTTTTTTAAGAAAATCAGAAAGAGGGAAAAGAGGAACACCTGCAACTTTGTGGTAACAAATGGCATTTGATAGTTTGTCCATGACCTGTTTGCCACGGGAAGAAGCCGCAGAGAGGGGTGAGATCTGTGCCTTCCAGCAGCAAGGTGTGGGGAGAGGATTCTGCCTAAATACGATGTGGCAAGGAATGTATAATTTTCTCCTCAGTCTTATGAGTTTGAGACTTTTTTTTTTTTTTTTACAATCTCTTTTTTCATGCTTTCAACCAGTTCTGTCTCACATACCTGTTACTCAGATTCCAGCTACCTAAGATCAGTATACCTAAGATCAGCATTTCCATTTTCAGAGGTAGGTCTACGGCAGAACATTCCATATGAAATGTGTATTCTCTCATGAAACAACATCTGACATTTATGTTTCATGCAGATAGTGACTAAATGGCACAAACTAAATGTAATTAAGTAGCTAAGCCCAGCAACAGCAAGGTCAGAATGAAATCTTGAACAGTCTGCAGTGCAGTAAGTTGTAATTTTCTATAGGTTTTAGTCCTAAAGTAGAGAAATCCTGGGAAATTATATATTTTCACAAGATTCACATAAAATGCAAAACATTCATAAATATGGTTTTAAGCTCCTTAAAATGTAATGCTGTAAATCTTATTACAAACTTCAGATGTAATTGTTCTGCTGTTTGTCTCATAGCGCTATGCCTCTTAACTTTATATGGTTACAAAGGGGATTAATTTTGCTTTAGTCCTTTGTTTTCTTTCACTAATAAAGACCAGACTTGTTTGTTCATTTTCGTTCAAGTACTTCTGTTTCCTATATTGTGAGTTCATATAGATGTAATATAGAAAATCAGTATAAAAATCTAGATGGTTCAGGTAAAGTCCAAAAATTTGGAAAACTTGAGAAAAATTTGAGGCTTTTAGGGTCATCAATTTGTCTTTTATTCCTTCTTATATTTCTCATATTCCCTCTTATATTTCTCTTCCTCTGTATTTTCTTCTTATTTCAAATAAAAACTTCCTTCTCTCTGCTTAATTTCATATACTTTCCTCTCAAAATCCATTTTCCCTTTCCAAAATATCACTGGTAATTGAGAATACCTTCACATTACAAGCTTATCAGTTCATCTTTTTCAAAGGTCATTCTGTCAACAAGGATGCACATTTCTAGAAAAGACCATCTGATGTCCCACCAGCTGAAGGGACAGGCTGTTGTGTTTGTATAGAGCTTTGCTGGTATGAATGTGTAGGTGTATGGCAGATTTCCCACACAGCATATCTAGACCAGGTCAGTAGTAATTTCTTTTAAATACAGCACCACTTAATAGGGCTCAGAATACAGGTTTATACATTACCAAAAAAAAAAAAAAAAAAAAAAAAAAAAGAAAGATATTTTGGAAAGTCAACTGGAGTAGAAATGCCTTGACATTTTAAAATCAACATAATAATAATTGAAATGATTTTGTACTGTGAGCCCCTAACCTGTGTGTGATCCCAAACACAACAGCATTATGAACAAAAAGACCAGGGTAGGTAAGGCATTATCACCAAAAGTGAGAGTAAACAGTCTCATAATTCATCCTTACAAATGAATGGAATAAAAATGTGCAACTGAACTAAATTTTAAAGTCAATACAAATTTTGGTACTCTCTTCTGCTGCAGAAGCCCAAGATATTAATTCACAACAAAGTAAGAGCTCTATAGTTTACCTTGACCATATTCCTTTACCTTCACTAATTATAATTCTATTTAAAGGAAGAAATACTATTTTAAATAAAAATTTTCATGAGAACAGCTCCTTTCATTGTATTCTTCAGACAACACAGGGCTCTCTGACCTGTAATTTCCTGGACTACAACTTCTGTATATATTAATGAAGACATAATAGCTCTGACTTGCTATTGGCAAAAATTTTCCTCAACTCAATATAAGATAAGCTCTTAGAATGTAGATACCAGAAATACCAGAAAGCTTGCTTATAGATTTTTTCACCCATCTCATACAGTTGTCTAAGGCAAGATGACTCAGGTTCAAGCATTACCATGCTGTTTAAGTAAGCCTTCATACAGTCCTTCTGACTTCATCTTTCCTTCCCCTCTAAATACATAATATTCTAGGCAGCATACAACTATGCTTGTATATGCACTTAGTACTAATAAGTTTAAAGTAGGAAAAGATGGTGATGTGATAGCAAATGAATGTTGGCAAAATGTCAAATGTCCGGTGTAAAATTTTATGAGCATGCACATTCCAGCATAATGTGGACACAAGCCATCCACTGTAGTTCATTTTGGCAGAAATATTGCAAAAATATAATTTTAGCATATATTACAATTCACTTATGGATGCTTAAAAACACATTCATCAACCTCCCAAGAAAAGTCAAAGAAACACATGGGTATAGCATATACAAGAGGAACTGGTGTATCAGAAAAGACAGATTGAAAACTGAGTCATGGATAGATGCATCAAAGCTATTGCATAAGTTTCTTAGTGCTGACTGGGATAAAAGTAAATACAAGTCTGACAGTAGGGAAAATGTAAGTGAGCATGGCCATGCCGATTTTAGTGAAACTACAGCAATTTAATCCAAGACAACCAGGCCATTAATTTGCAAAAGAATTAAAATCTTTCTCAACAACATTAAATGTAAGATGTTTGATGCTTTCTGATGATACACATTTGGGGCCATATTTATAATCATACCTGAGAAGGCACCCTTTTTTTTTTTTTTTCATGGAATAGCCTAGTGGTTTAATTTGTGCATTAAAAAGATTGAGGAGTGCAGTTAGTTGTGTGTGTTTAATTTAATTAATCTGATCTTGTAGTGGGAGAGGTGGTCTTTTAACAATGAAAGGACAGAGAAGTTGTGAAGAGATGAACAGAGTGAAATTATATACCCTGTTGCTGCAAAGGACATGGGCCTGCTAGAGCAAGTCCAGAGGAGGGCCATGAAGATGGTCAGAGGGCTGGAGCAGCTCCCACATGAGGACAGGCTGAGAGAGTTGGGGTTGTTCAGTCTGGAAAAGATAAGGCCCCAGGGCGACCTTAGAGCAGCCTTCCAGTACCTGAAGGGGGCTACAGGAGAGATGGGGAGGCACTCTTGATTAGGGGGTGCAGTGATAGGATGAGGGGCAATGGCTTTATGCTGAAAGAGGGTAAATTTAGGTTAGGTATTAAGAAGAAATTTTTTCCTGTGAGGGTGGTGAGGCAGTGGCCCAGGTTGCCCAGAGAAGCTGTGGATGCCCCATCCCTGGAGGGGTTCGAGGCCAGGCTGGATGAGGCTTTGAGCAACCTGGGCTAGTGGGAGGTGTCCCTGCCCATTGCAGGGGGGTTGGAGCTAGATTATCTTTAAGGTCCCTTCCAACCCAAACCATCCTATGATTCTAGGATTTCCACTGACACAAACGTAAGCAACTAACAAGCAAACTTTGGGGCAGGCCAGTGCAGCTAGAATCCACCAAACAGAAAATTACTTTTACATGACATCTGAGAGCCATTGATGGCAGCGGGGTTTCTCACTGGGCTTACAGGTCTCAGCTCAATAAGTGTTGAGAGGTGCTGTGCTGATACATGGTTTTGTGCTAGCCAGTTGGTCAGCCACTTCTGAACCTCTGTAAACAAAATATCTGTGTGCCAATGACTGGATTACAGAATGACAATCAAATATGATTCAAAAAAATACTTAAAATACTATATATATGTATAATACTATGTATTATACAGGCAATATACTGCGGACAGTCGTCATAGCAGCAGGGAAGCAAGTGCATTACACTGTTGAAAATATTGTTAAATCATTTGAGCTTGTAGGTTTTAAAATTAAGACATCTTTACATCTGATTTCATACTCCTAAACATGTAGTCATTGGGAATTAGAAGTTTTCAGGATCACTGTAAATATTCATTACTACATTAATTCTTGTTTATATAACCAATTCAAGTTCACTAATGGAAATACAACATTTGCCACACCGAGATTAATACTGTGGTGCGCAGTATTTCTCCAAGTCCCAAAAAGGACACTCATTTTTTAGTTTGCAGAAAATGCCTGGCACCTGGAAGAATTGCCCTCTTGGGATCTTCATCTCTGTACACTGTTTCATCACTAATCATTATAATATTTGTGAAAAAGGGGAATGTAGTCAAGGCTTTCAGAACCTCTGCCATAACTTACAAAACCACTGACTCTTGGACAAAACTCTCTTTTTAGAAAACATATGACATTCCTCAAAGCTATACCTCTTCCGGACTCATTAGCAGTAAGTGATAAAAGACATTAACAAGGGAGATATTTTTAATGAGCTTGTGCAGAGGTCTGTGGGTGCCTGTTAGCAGCTTGACCCTTGTACTCCTTGGGCTGCTGTCTTACCAAACTAGATCTCTTCTGAAGTGCGATTCCCTTCCTTGGGCTCTTGTCATCACTTTAGAAGCTGTAAATAAGCAAGTGAACTAAAAACCAAAGAGAATCTGGCTAAATACCAGTTGAAGTCTTCATTATGGCTGCACAAGAGTCTCAAAAAAAAAAAAAATCAATTAAGGCATCCCAGATGGCAACTGGTAAAGTTGCTTTCACAGCAGAAGCCATATTGCACATGCAGAGAGCATATGATATCTGCTGCTAGCAACTAGGCAAAATCAAATAGCCAATGTCCTTCACTGAGCTTGGTTCAGGTGGCCAGCATTATCTCCCCAGGAGTGGGAACTTTCAGCTCACAAAAAATGACAAAAGCAAAGTTCCTGAAGACTTGTGACTGGAGAGGACAAGAGAATTTAATGAAACATCCTACCGGATCACACCCCCACAAAATCCCTATCATAAACATATGCTTGTCCATAGGGTTAGCTTCAGGCAGAAGTTAATGGAGAAGACCTCTAAATGCGGAGCAGAAATGTTAAAGTAACACTGATTGTCAAAGGTGCCCTGGGAACGTTGCCCAAGACACTTAAGAACACCTCAATGACTTTTTCATTAGTCTCCAGAGTTTCCAAAAGTCTAGACTTCCTATCTTGAAAATGTCAGTATCAGACAAATTTATGGTGAGAAGCAAAGTTCATGAGATAATGGGGGTGGGGAAAAGAGGATGTTTGGGGAGAGAGGGAGAGAGAGAGGGTGGGAAGAAAGAGAGATAATAAGTCTAGACGGTATTTTGAATATATTTTGTGACAACATCTTGACTTCTAAGAATCTGGCAGATCTTGAGCCCATGCAGAAATAAATCCAGTTCATAGACAATGGCATGAGTTCATTTGATTATGATACAAATTAATAAAAACAACAATCCTTGATTTTATCCAATTAGACTAGCTAATGATCAGGGATTCATCATGATGCATACATATATAGCTAATTTCTACCTCAAAAAAGTATTGATTCAAAGTTGCAAACAGACATGAGGTCATACAGAAATGAATATGATGACAAAGAGTTTTCTTATGTGCTTCATTCAGTCAAAGTTTTACACTTGGGACAAAAAGTAAGGTAGGTGACAATCCTGTCTAAGGCTCCATCCATTCCTACAATTCTTCAATCTTTAATCTGTGGTTGTGTTGAACTTCAGTTGTACTGTACGTATTGGTTCCTATGCAGCCTGAAAGCAAATACTGCTTAATAAATTTGCCCATTTCACCTGATGAGCAGGCTGACCAGAAGGAGTTTCCAAACCTGTCTGATTAAACAAAGGAGAAAGGCAGACCTGAAAACCTTAAAGGGCTTAAAAATCCTCTTTGATTGTCATTAACTGATCTGGATCTGGAAAAGGCATCAGAGAGCATAATGTGATAATGCGTAACTAAAAAGTTAAGATGTTTGCAGAGCAAGAATAATCCTTATGCTATAGGCAGGAAATATTCAACTCAGAATAAAGTTTAATGGGGGCAAAATAAAGCCTAGGCATGTGGAAATGCTCCTCTTTGAGGATATTCTTTATACCAATTACTCTTCAAAGGTATTGCATTAATATTTTTGGCAAAAGATTACAATTAAGTCAGATGAATAGTTTCCAATGTTTTTGCATCTAATGTGCTCAAAAATGTTCTTTTGCTCATATTATGAATCTGTCATCCTTGTATTTTATTTTGGCAATTCATATAGATACTGATTTCAATTATGTAAAGAATTTAAAAACATCTCAGCCTATTAATCTAGTTTATGACATGACAAACAATTAATTGGCTTTCATTATTGTTTTTTGTTTTCCAAGAATATTGCATGGGGAGAAAAATTGCCAATAAGTTCCTACTTCTTTCTTATTTCTTCAAAAATTTTTTTTTTAAAAAAATGTTTTTATTATTACCATTTTCCCCTTAAGGATTAACTGCTATTTTGAACTATACAGTCTCTTCTAATTTCATTCTAAAAATTGTTTTGCCTTGCCGTGCTTCTGATATTAGGACAGTAACAAAGAAATACAACACAGTAATCCCTTGATAAAGCTAAATTTTTGGGACACAAAGGAGAACACTTTTTGGGCAGTGGGTGCAAGATGAAGAGGCAAATCTGAGTTTGGATATTTGTCAGTGTTTAACTTCCCACATATGCCCTCAGAAATTTAACCCTGTATTTCAAAAACAATGTTGTAATCTTTTTTCTCCCTACAAATTTTAATAAAAGCAATAAGCCATTTTATTTTTTTCTGGATATAAAGATCCCTTTTCTCAGAAAATCTACTTAATCAGGTGAGAAATATCACCTTGAAAAGATCTGGGAGATGAAATGCACATCAAAGTAATGATCTGTCTGAATGCACTTAAGTAAGAAGAGCAGGGGCCAAAGTCTCCTATCTCATGTGTTCATAGAAACCTTGAACTCTGGATTCCTCTCTTTCTCACACCTTTTCCTATTCTCTCCATCCCATTTCTGCAAGTTCTCCCATGTTTGCCATATGCTGTTCTGCATAGGAAACCCCACCTTTGCAGGACTCAGTAATTCAGCCTTTTTTCTGACAGATATTCTTGCATTTCTGTCTTTGTCCCCAAAACGTTGCCATACTCAGTGAAGGTTATCTTGCAAACACTTTTGGGTCACAGAAAGCAATCTGCGGAAGCAAGTGGCTGTTGTGGGAAGTTAGGAGATCACAGAATCACAGAATCACAGAATGTTAGAGATTGGAAGGGACCTCGAAAGATCATCTAGCCCAATCCCCCTGCCGGAGCAGGAACACCTAGATCAGATCACACAGGAACGCATCCAGGTGGGCTTTGAATGTCTCCAGAGAAGGAGACTCCACAACCTCTCTGGGCAGCCTGTTCCAGTGCTCTGTCACCCTCACTATAAAGAAGTTTTTTCTCATATCCAAGTGGAACCTCCTATGTTCCAGCTTGAACCCATTGCCCCTTGTCCTATCACTAGATGTCACAGAGAAGAGCCTGGCTCCATCCTCCTGACACTCACCCTTCACGTATTTATAAACATTGATTAGGTCACCCCTCAGTCTCCTCTTTTCCAAACTAAAGAGACCCAGCTCCCTCAGCCTTTCCTCATAAGGGAGATGCTCCATTCCCTTCATCATCTTTGTGGCTCTGCGCTGGACTCTCTCCAGCAGTTCCCTGTCCCTCTTGAACTGAGGGGCCCAGAACTGGACACAATATTCCAGATGCGGTCTCACCAGGGCAGAGTAGATGATGGGTATTTATTCAAAAATATTATATTTTTTTGAAATAGAAGAAAATTGAATTGTGACATAGGAGAGTCACGGGGAAGAATTTCAGACAAGAGGAAGGCTTGCCACTCTGTGTTTACAGACAGAATTACTTTTTAAAAATCCCTGTCAGAAGACTTGGAGGAAAACATTTTTTTGTGTAAGGATGCCAAGCAAGGGACAGCCTGGTCTGGGAGAAAGCAGAAACAAGGATATAAGGATCCCTGCATATTAACTCATTTGCAGTTTAGCTCAGGAAGCCACTTGTCTCTTCCAGATTATCAAGACTTCAAATGAAATAACAGCCATAAATAAGTAGGTTATTCAGGGATTTAGGTTAAAAACAAAGAGATGGGACAAAAAGTTTATAGTGAGAATAGTTCACCATTGTGTTTAACCTTTTGTTTTCAAAACACCTAAGTAAGCAGATAAGACCTTACTAATCTAAGTTTTTTTTGTTTTTTTCTAGAGATGAACATCAACTACCTAACCAATATATTTAGAAAATACCAATATGAAAGGTATGTTATGGACAGATCAGAACTGTTTTGCCCACACATTGCTGGATTTGGCCTCCCCTCACCAGTTGCTTTGAATTACAGTTCTCAGCTCTTTGTGTTTCCTCTTGCATTACTTAATATACTACTTTAACCTTTTTCTAAGTCCATACTTATTTCCACTGCTGTGCTCTCCAATAACGAATACTCGTCTTAGCTTTTTATATATTCTAATTGTTTTATAGTTTTAGGAGGTTTACTAAAATGAAGAAGGAGAGGATCACTGTAACAATGACAGAATATACCTTCTCTTTGTTTCCTAGCCTAATACAAATAATTTAGAGATAAATTCATGTATACAATCAGCATTTTATTCCTCCGACATAGTGGCTTTTGTGCTGCTGTCGCCACAGTTACAATGAAAATAAAATATATGTACCATGTCAACTACTGAGAGAAAGAAAAAATTTTGTACCTCTCTTTTGTATAACAGTGTATTAAATTAGGAAAACAAGATGGATTTGAGTGGAAACAATGTAGCTGTTCTACTCAAACAGTGCCATAAATCTGACTCAACTTAAGTGCTTTGTTCAGAATTAGAGTAACGAGCCATTACCGTAATTCTCCTACTCTCTTTTTCCATCACACTTCTCAGCCCTGGAGAACCATCACTCATTCCCAAGCTTTGAAGTGCATCCTCAGACAAAGAGATCCGCTTCCTATCACACACGGAATTTGACGCTACTTACCTTTGTAACTACTACACGATTTGTTGGGATGCTTTTTCCAGGCACCTGAACGACCACATGTGTTACTAGTAAAGAAAATTTTCAGAGTTCCAACAATATGAATGGAGGCAGCATTTGTGCAGCAAGGTGTCTAAACTTGCTGCCTGCAGTTCTGGAGCATTCCAGTCTGCATGTGGAGCATTCAGCAACTAGCAGGCAGCCTTTTATGGTGAGATACAGGCCTACCAGTAATGACAGCAGTAAAAAATGACAACGCAGAATGCCTTTTATAACGTGGCTAATTCATTGCAGGCTACAAAGTACACAGGCGTGCAAAAAAGGAAAAAAATTATACATTGCATATACTGCTAACAACTCTTATGTAAAAAATAACAGTATAATTTGAAAACAGATATTTAATTATAAATAGCTGTAGACATTTCAGCACTAAGGTCTGCCAGTAATATTGCTGCTGATTTAGAAGAGGTTATTGGATGAAGTGGTCTTAAATCATGTCGTTGATGCCTATTGTTACTCTTCACCCTTTTTGCTAGATAGTCTTTTGGACATTACTACAGTTCCTTGGTTTTACCTAAAGCAGAGGAGCCAAGCAGCATTCCTGTTTAATCACTCTGGCCCCCGTGTGCCTAACGTTGATTCCTGGGATCTGCAGTGACCAGAAGCCAGAGCTCATTTCAAGCATTAATCCCAATTTTGATTTTCAAGATATTCAAGAATGTCGTGGTTCAGCTGAAAGAAGTATATTGTCCTGTTATAGGAAGGGGGGGAAAGGAGAGGGAAGTGTATAGAAAACAGTTTTCTGAAAGGCAGCCTCTCTTCTGCCAGTATAATATCAAAATACCAGTTGAATTGCAAGTACAGTTTCTGTTCCTTGCACCTCTAAGTGGACTTGACTGTGGATGCAGAAAAAAAGTACCTGTTTATTCTCTAAGGGAAAAGACTATTTAGAATAAGTGTATGCTTACAATTATGGTAATGCTTAGGAAGCTCAGTTATGAAAGGATTCGGGGTTTTTTTTTTTTTTTTTGTATATAAGTTGCAGTGTAATTAACAAATTGTATTGAGAATGTATGATTTTTGCATTCACATCACATTGTTCCTTCTCTGTTAGCAAAATCTCATAAATGTAACTAAGATCAAGTTTCACAGAGAAAATTAGCCTAAGAAAAAAAAGCTGAATTCCCTTCCATTACCACCCTTTCTCCTTTCCTCATACATACACAAGAGAAAGACTGGGGAAATGTCAGTTGTACAGAGAAGAAATAAATTAGGTCTCAACTTGAGACTTCATGCTACATGTAGACGATGTATTTAGAAACAGAGCTTTACATGTCCTGGTATTTGTCAGTAAAAATATGGCTCTATTTAAATGCACAGAAATTGTGAAACACACTGTATTTTGCCTTTAGTTTTTACTTATCCTCTGAATTTTGACTTCATATGCAGAAGAATAAAGATTACCTGTCAAAATAAAATGCTATAAGAATGAAAAATACAGCATGTGCTGTGGGAAAGTACTTGGGTTTACTTACAGATGCAGCAGCTGGTGTTGCACTACTGAAAATGCTTTATTTAATCAGCCAGAAAAATAAAAGAGTTTATGGCATATTTCAAGCAGAGACATCTTGAGTTTTTCACATGCTTAGTATTCAGTATTTATTTTAATATTCATAAGTCTTAATTGAAAATTAGCACTTCCTATACTAGAAAAGATTAATTTTTAACTTTCTTTCCCATTCAATGTGCTATACTATTACATAGCAAGGAAATAAAAATTACTTTTAAATCCAGCTTCTAGTACCCACACATTCCACATTAAGCTGCAATACTTAATTTAATATCTGCACAGCACTGGTAAACATTTTAAACAATAGGTTATGTAGCCTAAGTGACAAAGCCACAGCATTCAGAAGGTGGTATAATAGGTTTGAAGGATGACCGTACACTTGAGAGGAGTCAGAAAAAACCAAAAGCAAGGAAATCTTTACCACAATTGCCAGAAAATAATGCAGTCACTATGTGAGCACACCCTCTGGCACTCTCTTCTGTCAGGACAGGAGAGAAGTCTACAGTACTGTCATGGTCCACAGGCTACAAATGTTCCCAATGTAGCTTTGCATTCAAAGCTTTTGACAAAAAAGGTCAACAGCTGTGGTTCACTGAAAGTCTGGGGGCAATAATTCTGTGTTTTAATGACATAAATGACAATGGTTTTTCAACAAGAGAAAGAACAGAGAGAAAAGAGAGACAGCAAAAATGGAAAATAAAATTAGTCTTATTTCATTTCCTTTCTGCATTAAGAGTTGGAATAAAACATAAAATATCATTCCAAATTCCCTGAAGGGCTTGAAATCATTCTTCAAAATGAAAGGCGTTAATTACCTGCAGCAGTTACGTTCATCTAATGTAACAAGATTTAATTTAGCCTGTCTTAATCTCCTTATAGCTGTTATTGGTCTTTTATTTGGGCAGCGAAGGGAGGGCATGAATGTTATTATTAAAAGATTCAATCCCAGATTTTCAAACAAAAATTCCTCAAGAACCAAACGAAATAAGATCATTAATATCATACTTGTGTGTGCGTTTAAAATTCTGTTGCTAAATACTGGCACTGATAGCAAAAAAATCCTACAACTACTGCACGTGACCCTGCAAACTGCATACAGCGGTTCCAGGAGTGATGTAAAAAAGCAGTGTCTAGGGAAGACAAAAAGTTTCCTTGATGATATTAACATTGCCATTTAGGATGAGCCAAAAAAATATCCTTCCGCAGGTTCAACTAAACAGTTTGGGAAACTCCGACATCAAAATATTTACTAGATCCAGATGTTAAGAACTTAAACAACAAAAAAACTTCTAATATTTCCTTCTACACTTATTCTACTGTTTTTCTACCATTCTTACCATTTCATGATGTGCTTGTGATTTTTCACAGGACCTCAAAAGGTTCAGCTCAAGAAGGGAACCAATGGAACAGCTTTCCGCTCTCTTGTTCTCCATAATCTCTTTTATCCCCCAGAACACGCCTTCTGCCACTGACCATGCGTGTCGCCTGAGTGATCCTTTTCTCCTTCAGTGACTACCAGCAGCCCAAGTACCAAAAGTTTGTCTCCAATGTGATCCCTAAGAGCTACATTTTGTGGTCCTAATGCAGATTTTCCTCCTCCTGTTCTCAGATTCATAATGAAGCCAATAAAAATGGAGGGTCTGCTCATGGAATCAGTTCCACACATACTTGTCTTGTGGAGGTGAATAATCCTGCTGATTTCATAGGAATGACAAATGTGCATGAAGTTCAACGTAAGTGTAACTGATTGCAGGCTCGTGGCCTGGATGCTGATCCCAGGATTTGGCTCCGGCAGCACAACCTTATGCAGCTTGTACTGATAAGTCTTATTTTAATATTAATAAAGGGGATATGGCACAGAACGTGTCTGTTAAAAGGTTTAAAATACATGTGTATTTTATTTAAGTAACATTGAATTTCTGGGCAACCTCCCTAAATTCCTTTAGTTTGCTGAACAATTAGAATCAGCTTTGGCATTCTTGTGTAATGACGCAGCGGAGAATTAAATGACAGACCATATGTACATGAAATGCATGTAAATTAATAAAAACATGCAGTAAAATTAGACATATTCTAAAAAAAAAAATGCAAAAGTATACGCTGTTTTGTGAACACAAGGTTCAACATTGTGGCAGAAAACCTGATGTGCTTGTCAATGGATTCATCCTAATTTGATTTCTACACATACCAAACAAATGTTTAAAACTTTTCAAAAACATTTCTTAAAAGAAAGCGCACATCTGTTCACCAAATCTGACCTGAGTTTAAACACAGTATTGCACCCTTCAAAACATTATTTTGGAAACAAATTTATATTTTTCAACAAAAATGTTCCTAATTATCCCCACATAAAGATAATTTTCATACACTATAAGACACTAAAGCCCAAACTAGGAACATATACTGAATCCTAAAAAAGGGAAGCAGCTCTCTCTCTTATCTGTGTGCCCAGCCACTTTTCTACAAGAGTTCGAAAGCCACACACACACACGCATGCAGGCACTTGTGCATGCAATCAGGGGGCAGTGCTTAGGTACAAGATCTTAGCCGTGGTGTTACCCATATATAACTCTTCACTTACAGAATGTCACAAGTATTTTAACACCCATAGCAAGATGTCACGCTGCTTACAAAGCAATCTCTCAGAAGTACAGGCAAACCAGATGATTTGCTTTCCATCATTTCACTGGTGTTATTTTCCTGACATTCACGTGGGATACTTGACCCAGGGGCCGGGTGTGATCCCAATGAGAACAGCATGCCACACAGACCTGTCTTGCACCAAGGGGTTCCCAGTAGGGGAAATGGAACTTGCATTTTCCTGCTTCTGCTCCATGGGCAAAAGCCAGTTGCTGCAACTGTTTTGGTTTTCCTGAATGCAACGGCCTGAAGAAATCCTACACTTACAGCAATGCTGATAACACTTAGAGCCAGAACTGTCACTCGCGTAGCTGGACCAGCACACAGGGCAGTGACTGGTCCTGCTGCGCTGTTCCCAGCAGAGCAGTGGCCAAAGGGTGACACCTTTGAGTGGGGCACTGCCGTGGCCACCAGCGACTTCAGACAGGCTTTGGAGCACTGCATTCCTGGCCCCCTGGAGCTTGGCATTTGCAAGTCACATTAGAGTTCCTGAAACTGGCATGATGCCATCTTTTGTATGGGTGAATGCCTTTGGAAATAAGAATGAAACTATTGTATTTGCAATCACATATCTTAGTTGCAGGTTAATAATAATTAATAGAAGCTCTGCTTCATGCAAAGAGAATTTTGAAGTCCATCAGTACTTTTGCATAGAACTGGAAAAAAAATTAAAAAGCTAACCTGCACTCTCAGAGAAACCACTAATATGGAAGAAGAAAAGAGCTCAGCAGATTTTGGAAACATTTTCCAAAATACTTCAGGCCAAAATTTCCACAGGCTTTCTGAACCATGATCATTGCATTTATGCGCGTATGATGACAAGATTTCCATCTAGTCCATGGCATTTACTTTCTTAATTAGTTACATATCATAACAAGGAGAAAGTGAAAATAGTTTATAGTGACCACCAACGAAGACTTGTCAAATATGGACCATAGTAATGCATGACAATAGGAAACATGAACAATAATACAAGGACTGAAAGCAATTCTCTTTCGAAACACAGTGCTCAAGCTCCAAAATCAACACTGATTTATCATTAAAGAACAGGGAAATGTTAAAATGAAAGTCCATCTCTATCCACGCATCTGATTAGGAGAAGAACAAATCAGTATGGTCCATGATCTAGAAATAAGCACCTGCTAAAATAAAGTTTTGTTAACATTCCTAGTAGTTTACTACAGTTGTTACTACGTCACAACTAATTTCTAATTATCTTCCCAATAGGAGGAACTCCTAACAAAAAAATAGCCAGATGTTAACATTGGTTGAACCCATTAGCAAAAGCAGTTATCCTTATTGTGGAAAATTCATCATCACTGTGGACAATCCCAAAAAAGTAAGGAACATTTCCATTGGCTTTTGGTAAGCAGTAACTAAGCTGATTTAAAAATAATTTGTATTTGTTCTTGGCATACCTTATTTCCCCATGAACTCGTCCAAGCCCTCATTTGCTACTGCAATTCCCAACTGGTCTCAAAATCAGAACAGACTTCTTGAAGTTATGAGTCTCTGTCAGGAAGCTGGACATCTTCCAGGACACAAGATATGAACTTGACCCTCTGATCTGTAGGCAGCAGTTCAATACTTCTAAAGGAAAGTGCTTTTGGGGTGTTCAGTAGGAACTGAAACTTGCATATACTGCACACAAGCCTCTCTGCCCCCACAACTACCCCCAAAATTTTCCAAACCTAAAACCAGACAAACTAGCACACATTAGAAAGAGGAGGGGAAAACACTATGAAAGCAATGCCTGTGGTAGTTTGCATCCATTCATTGTCAGTTATATGGGGACTGGGAAATACAGCTGACATCTGAAAATGATCTGGAATGCAAACAATATTTAAAATTGGACCTGGTTCTTCCTTCAGAGATTTTTCTGTCCATTCAAATGAAAGTTGAATTGCAGAGCTAAAAGAAAAGACATCATGCTCCTATGCAAGCCATAATACTAAGAATTCGGTGTTTTTTCCAGCAGTGATTTAGTAGGTCATATACACAGCAGTAAATTTTTTTCCAAAAGAAGTTTCTATGTCTGTGCATGTGCTGCAAGTGCATGGACTGGTGATGATAAAAGTAGCACTGATCACAGGTTTTGCTGTAACACTACAGAGTTTACCAAAAAGGCAGGGAAAAAGCAGCATTTTTTTCTGTTTGAAAATATTTTTCTAACAAACTTCTAAACAAAAATATATCTCTTATTTACTTTCATAAAAAATGTCAAGTGGCTTTTAATCATGGAGCTTCATTCTTCAAGAAGATGCTATAGATATACATATGATCACTAAAGGAAAAAAAATCCAGTAATGGCAGATCTCTTCATCACAGACATATGTCACTGCAGATTTATCAGTTTAACTACGGCATCCAAGAATGTCTATGCAGCTGTTATTAACTAGGTATCGTGTGGTAGTGCTAAGTTAAAAGCTCTCAAAAGAATGTCATTTAGCTAACTGTTTGCTAACTGTTCGGCAGCTTGGATTTACATAGCACAGCAGAGCTATTACTGTATTTGACAGCATGCTTATTGGAAGTCATACAAGATTGAGCTTTGATATTTATGCTACACACTTTTACCCAGAAAGAAAGCATGCAACCCATGTAACAGATAATTTCCTGTATTCTGTAATTTAGACATTCTCTTAACAGTTAGTTTCATAGCATGTAGATAGTATTAATCATTACTAACTGATTTATGATGAACTAAAAAGTAATTTTGTTAGCTTCAAGAAACTTAAGATTGGCCACTAGGTATTTCCAGATCTTCTGTTTCCAAACTGAGGGTATAGAGCAGAAGTACAAAATATAAATTGAAAACAGATAACAACTGCTTTTCTTGTGAATGACACAAAAGCAGGGAAGGATTTAGATGGCTTTGTGACTGGCATTGTTTCAGTGCTTCGATAATTCATTCCTTGTTTAGTACAAATTTAAAGCTGCCGAACACTATTCCTCAAAGATTGATCACGAATTATGTTTTTAACTAGTGTATTTCCAAGTCATGTTGTGAATGGATTTAACAATTAACTAAGTGTCACTAAGTAATTTGTCAGCTTCAGCCAACTTCAATTTATATTTTTTTCTGGTTGAAAATAAAAACTATTACTATACTCTGTATTACTTCCAAATCTTGAAGTACACATAGGCTAAATATAAACTTAACATTAAACACAAATAAATGCATTTAAAGCATGGATATTCTCTATCAAATACACTTATAAATATTCAGCAGCAATTACACACCAAGTTTTTCAGTGCAGACAGGGTCTAATTGATTGATGAACCAGTTACTCTAGAGAGCCCTTTAAAATTATATTCATAGTTTTTTATTAAAAGATATGTGATCCCTGGATCCTTGCTACAGGCTCATGTAAAACCTTATGGACATGTAAAACCATATATACAATGGAGGATAACATCATACAAGACGCTCTTTTCAGAATCATCAGAATTCATTATTAGCTACTTATATTTAACATATGCAAGTTACAAGGCTTAGATCTGATTGACAAAACAGTTCTGTGCATTCTATATTGAATAAATACAGATTTCTGAAAATCTTACTAAAAATGACACAATATAAAGCAGCTACTGAAAAAGAAGGAATTTGTATGTTCTCACAAACTGTTAGACCTACAGCATATGTAAATATTTAGTGTGTGTAAGCTCTACTACCAATATGACCAGCCTACCCACCAATATGTCAGCCTTTTCTAGTATCTTCAGAAAGTGAAATTATCAGGCGTATAACAGTGGTATACAGAAAATGCCTCCATGACTTTGCTCTTAAAGAACCTGAGTGTCCCGGAGTGATAATTGTCTGGAAGAACAGCAGGTTGCTTTGCTCTTCACATACATGTATATAGTATCATTCACTGATACACCTTTTCATAATCCTTAGACACTATTATCAAATTCAAAGTGTAGCTATCATTTAAACCTTGATTTTATAGCCAGGTGATGATGAGTTAAACCTTGTGTAGAAGATGCAAGACTTCAGAGATCAGAGAAATTCCTATATGGGTGTATATGTAGAAAACGGACTCTTTGAGTTCTCTATAGGAACAGTAAATTTCTCAATATAAGGACAAGGGGAGGTGCTGAAGTTCTGACTTGCATAAATAAGAGAAAACACAAACAGAAGAAGAGAGAGATATCTAAATAAAAAAGTAAATAAATATAATCAACACCAGCTAGGAAAAAATAAATTAAATACTAGGAAATCTGAATATCCCACACAAATCAATACAGGGAAAGCTTTGGGTTAGGCTTCTAGAAACCATGATCCAATAAACCAACAGTTGTCACCCTGGTAGCAGACATGACAGCTATTTCCTGTCCGGTGCTGTCTGTTATGGAAATCAGTTTACTAGATTACTAGATCAGTGTGAAAAATGCTGCTAGAGAAGTAATTCTAGTGGAGATCTTTTTTCCTCCTATTTATTATTAACATTAAAATAATGCCCAGAGGCTGTAAACAGGATTGGAACCTAGAAACAAGTTTAGACAGCTCTTTGCATAGTGTTGTCTAAGACTACTTAATAGGTAAGTATACATAAAACAAACATGTGTGTATATACGCACACACACAAACACAAATCATCATTGCTTACTACACATACAAACATACAGACCTTATTTAGATACACAAAACCATTCTTGTACACTGTCGGGATCATAAATATATATATACACACACACGTACACACACAGTATACAATGCAATGACCTCCTGGTCCAGAAGTGGGCTTTTGATGAAAAGCAACCCAGCACATAATCATCTGAGATCTGCTATTTTTGTAGGCAAAGTCCATGGTACTAACGGACATGGATGTCACACGCATTTTAGTATTGTTAATTATTTTTCTCTTCCTTCTCCTCCATTTTATAAATTCATTACATACAAAGAAAAAAAACAATTTATACTTATTTGTTAATTACTTGATCCGTATTTTGAACTTGGGATAAAGTAAACATCTTTTTTTGTTGTTGTTGCCACTTTCTCATCTCTGTGGCACTGTAACAAATAATTGATCAAGACTATGGTAAAAATCCTTTAAGTAGGATTTTTCTTTATACTTCATGTTAAAACCGATGAAGATGTGGTTCCACCACAGCTTTAACTTGGCAAGTAAGAATGCTCTTCATCTCTGCCCAGAGTTACAGATTATTATGTTATGCTGTGGCTGTCAAATCCACAGATACTCTCAGCCTAGACACACAACTTGCTCTGTAGATCACTTTGCACCTTGTGAAAATTTCAGTTTTATATCTGTGTCTGCAATCTGAATGGGAGGGAAGGTAGAAAGAGATATCTAGAACACATCTTAGTTCCATGTTGAGACCTCTGTTAATTAGGTCTTCCTCAATCACCATCTCTTTAATTGGCATTTTTCTAATATCAGGAAGAGACGCCTAGTGTTTAGGTGTCTGATGCTGCATCAAACCGATAACAGCACAGGCCTGTTCCTGTAGGACAGCGTGTGTTGTCAATAGAACTATTTCTCGTTTTAAAAACAAGGACTAAGCAATGAAGAACTTAGTGTCAGAAGTTAAAAAACTTTGGGGGAGGAAGAGAAGCAGAAAAAGTGTTACAGGCTATTTCTAAAAAGATAAATGTTCTCTAGCTAAGTGGACATACCACCATCAGAATAGGAAGACAGAAGAATAAAAGAAGGACTGTACCACTGGAAAAACTCTCAGATCCAATGACTCTGAAACATGCTGATGAAAGCAAAGAAAGGCACAGCACAGAAGCATTCTTCTCCATCTATCTATAATTTTCTTATGTATTTAGTAAGTAAAGGGCACATATTTAAGAAATTCCTCTGTGCAGTCTATGAGGCTAGGATTACTGCAGTCATATCCTACACGCGGCATTCTTAACTAGACTGCCACAAGTGAGCAGATCTGGAGACAGAATGCACAAATACAGGAGATACCAAGGAGATCCAAAGCTAGATGTTATGTCATGTATGCCATACCAGAAATTTATCCAAGAGGCCAGCTTTAGTAGACAGAGCCTGGAAGCTGTTAATTTCAATGGAGTTGAGGAGGACATGAGCCCATAGTGCTGTGTAGCACCTTGCCATCAGCTGACAAGAATGATTTGGGTAAGACACCAACTCTTGTTCTTCTATAGGTTCCTGGACAGAACATTCACAGACATTAAAAAATACCTGCACATATTCTTTTTCTATTTTGAGATGCATACTGCATGGTTTTCAGAGATGCAATATACCTCAGTCTTCCATGACCTTTCTGTAGGGGTTTTCTTTTGGGGTTTCTTGGTTGCACAAGGACTAGGAAAATAAATAAATGCAAACACCTTAAGATCTGTTTCATCCTTTCTGTATCTGGTTCTTTTCAGAGTTTTTTTCATTTGCCTCATGCTCCCTTTTCATCCTGAAGAGCCACATCTACTGCAAGAACTTACTTGCTAATATTCTCAATCATTATTTAAAAAAAGCCCTACAGAATTCAAAAAAAGATGCTTCAACTAGGTACTAATGCATTTATTTATGCATTCCTTTGTTCCTTTCAAGCAAAATCTGATTTGGCCCTACATCTGTATGTCTCTTAAAGATAAACAGGGCATTATTAAAAAATTACAAGAAAGTTGTTTAGGCATAAGGCACAGGCAGCTTGGTGAATGTGATAACCGTTCTTATTTATACACAATTAAATCAAGGCCACATTTGTGCTATTCAGTTTTAAGGGTTTTCTGGCATTATGAGTTAAATCTATGGTGTTAATTGTTTAGGTGAGACGAGAAACATTCAGCTTTTTGATTCTATTTTATGCTGAATGACATTAACTTACTGTCTTTGATTGCTGTACCTTTGTTATTCAAGATAAATATTTTTAGATATTTATACTAAGAATGTGTTCTAAATAAGTTTACCTAGCACTATATTTTTATTCATCAACAAAGTGCTAGTGACTAGAAGCATGATGTAGCCAAAAGAATTGTTTGAAAATCTACACATCTGTTTAATAGACAGAGAGAACAGTTTTCAGTTATCTAGAATTGCATATATTTAAACTAAAGGGTTGTTTAACAGCATCTCAGGCTTTGATTTATTTTACATTGAAGGAATTCTGTCCCACATCAAAAATGTCTGTTAAAGAAAAAAAAATTCCTTTCTGAAAAAAAAAAAAAAGCCCTTTGTCTGAACAAATAATTTTCAATTTAGGAGCAGGTGACGGTAAGATATCTCCTAAGGGCAGAGTATTTAGACTTACATGGATCTAAACAACTCTGTTATGATGAAAGCCGGACATTCCTCAGTGCTGGGATCTAATGAAAACATCAATGTTTTACTAAGTTTTGAAACTGACAATTTAACAGTTTTACAAGAACCATTTAGCATTTATCATCACTTTCTGCAAGTTACATTTAGACAAGGGAAACAGTTACATAAAGCAAACAATTCTTGCATATGGTAAAAAAAATGCACAAACTTCTTAAGATGAATGTACGTTTAAGAATGATGCCTCTTTGCAATAAACTGTGAGCAATAATGGGTTCCCATAAACAGGAAATGGTCTCATAAAAAGAGGAACAGATTATGATCATCTCTGATGACAGAAACTACATACTTTCTTTTTCTCTGACTGTGCTCAGCACTAAGTCCATCAGGTTGAGCACTTGCACGGGCCAAATAACAGGAAATTGTAAGGTCAGAACAGAGCAGTGAAAATGACGGTAACACAACTGTTACAAAACTTCTGTGCCACTGGAGAACAGTAGGAAAAAGCTGAAGAGGCAGGAGATAGATGACGTAACCTGGGAAAGTGGGGTTTTAAGTTTGGAAAAAGAGTTTGAAGAGCCTGCAGGAAAGAGGAAAGAAGGGAAAAGGCTGGAGATAGGCTTGAAAATAAATCAAATGAAGCTTAAAGCCTGGAAGGAATATTGCAGCTGGAAAAGGCTGTAGAAGGCAAAGAGAGCACAGCAGAAAGACCATAGAAGAGAATGAAGAACGACTAGAGGCTATAAGAAGGGAGACACAGAAATGGTGGATGAAAAAGGTTCAAAGAGCAACTCTGGCAAAATAGGGATATGGTGATTCCTTGAATTAGGCAGACAAAGCTGAACACAAGGCATATCCATACAAGTGCTGAGATACTAGTAACTGGAATATTGCAACATTTGTCATTTAGGTAATTTCTGTTAATTACATGAGGCACATTGTCATTGACAGGAGTGGCTGTCAGAAGACAAGCTCTAGGTGCTCAAGAAGACAGCTGGAAGACAAATCTGGGGAGATACTGCAGTTCAGAACAACTGAGAAGTCAAGAATGCAGAAGTGATGAAAGGGACAATACAAACTGACATTCTTGTTTGTCCTATAATGCCTAGAAAAGGAAGTTTCTATACTTTAGAACTGTCTTACAAATCTTATAGGTACTAAACAACATGAAAACTAGTTAAAACAGATAGAAACATTTTTAGGAACACATGCTAGCTTTTAAATATGGCTTTAACTGCCTATACAGAGCATTGCTGTAAGAGAAATTGCATGTCTGTTTTGCAAAACACCATTTCCAGAAGTGTTCTTAACATTCATTATTTTAGATCTGCATCTGTAAGAAAAATAAATTTGCACAGGGGTTTATCACTATACCATTTCATTAGCACACAGAAATCTGAAACTGTTGGAAATGCGCAACTGCGCCTTACGCAACAAAAGCCTATTTATGAATTATGACTCTATACACAATATGCCTTAGGGATTGTTCCTGTTCTAATCAAATACTTTTGCAAATTTGTTGGCCACGAACTGCTAAAGTATTTACCTGCAATAGTTAGGTAAAAGAATGATACTATCAGGTAAAATATATTTTAATATATACTTTGGATGTTTCATTTGCTCAGCAGACAGCTTCCAAAGGTTCCACAAAGAAATTAAATCACATAGCTTAAATATTTGTCCACAAATAACACTGGTTAAATAACTCTGCAACATCTGGTTTCCTTTTCTGTTTGCTATTTGAGTGCTTTTTTCTGAGTATAATTAATCCTTATAAAATGGGAATAAAGCAAGTTATTGTCTTCTGGAAACTAATGAAGTATATTACAACTACAGACAAAGGGACTGTACTTCATTCCACACAGCAGAGTTAAGATGCCCACAATGAGAAAAAGAGCTTATGTTCACATGAAAATGGTACTGGGAGCTCAGAGGTCTAGATTCACTTAACAAATTTAGTAAAAAGGAAGTACTTAGAGTAACAGCATAGCTGAAGTGGAAAATTTGAGAAGGACAGTTTGAAGAGATGAGAAATAAAAGCCCAGGGAGACATGACAGGACACTTTCCTCCTGTCTTGATTTTCCATGTTGAGGGCTCTGTGCCAACACAGACTGAATTTGTGGGCCAGCACAGACAATCAAAGTGGGGAAAAAAACCCCAACAATGTGTGAATGGTGCTTCTATGGGAGCTGTGCTAACATACACAAGTATTTGCATTTTTATTACTGTATTGATCTAAGACCAAAGAAAGGTTTTGTTCTCCCTGTATCTGTCAGTGTGCAGAGGAGAACAAAGCCACACTCTTAAGAAATCATCTTTGAATTTAGGATTCATTACTGTAACACTTCAACCAGCAAAGCTTGAAAGGGCAGCTCCAGACCAAGCTGTTTAAAAAACTCTACACCAAACCTTTCGTATGATGCCTGATAACAGAGGGCAAAACTAACACATCCCAAGGTTTCTTTTATGAATCGATAAAGCTTTTGCCATTGATTTCCATGAACATAGCTTTAACATAAAAAAAGTGAACAGCCACTGAATCTTGTTGAAAATACTGTTCCAGTCTCCTGTTTTGACAAGAATGGAGATTAAACCATTTTATATTCTCTCACATCTTCTTTTTCTATTTGACAGAAAAACAAGTGAAAAATACATAGCAATACTAAACCTAGCTAAAGCAGTCTTTACCACTGGTCCAGTTCCGGTACTTGGTCTACACATAAAATTCAATTAAAATAAGGGGTGGATTTTTGTCTCCCCTTTAAAATTACTTCTGTGACCTAATCAAATTGAAGGAAGGAGATTCATATTGATCAGTGAATTATGTCTCTGTAATGCATAATAAAATACTAGCTACTTTCCATTTCTGTTTTGAGACTTGCTCTGATTTTGCCTTGTAAACAGTAAGTGCTATATTTCTAATTGTCTGTTTACAGAAGACACCTTTTATAATCAAAGCTTATTTTATGTTTCAATGATGTATTACCTGCAAAAGGATCCAGACTTTACTGAAGGGGCTGGTCCAACCCATTAGCCACCTACACAAGCTACAGTTTGAACCACAGATTCCAAAACATAACAAAGAGCTTGTCTTTTCTCAAGAAAGCCTCAGCGACCTGTGCCTCAGGATGCAACCTGCAGTATCCCTCAGCATTTCAGACTGTACAATATATATGGAAGAAGAATGAGGAATGTACATAGGAGACTCCCACAGTCATAACATTGTAAAGCACAAATGCCCACTGTTCACTGTATTCAGTTTAAGAAAACTTTATTTTTACAACTCTCTTAACTGTATCTTAAGAATAGGACCTAGACCTGCTGCATACCTTGACATGTATTGAGCTTTACTTGCACGGATCAGATTAAAACCATGAATTTGCATTACCAGTTTGGACTGGCAATAAAGCCAGAATTAATGAAGTACTCTAGGTATGCCACATTGCTCTGCTTCCAAAAATCAGTTTCCTAAAGGAAATCTTCCTGGAGAAAATTTCAGTTGTGTACTTTTCAATATGCTTCATATTTCTGCATTTTTCTGCATCAATTTGTTATGGAACTATCTTTCAGATTATGCCTGCTTTTATTTCGTTTGGTGTTTGTTTTTAAGTAGAGTCATAAATGTATTTCCATTTCATGCTATTCCCAGTCAGGAATAAAGTGACGGCACTTCCAAGAAAGAAAATTACCAGGGAATCTGTTCTGCATTTGTAGGCAAGGAGTGAGGCACTCTGAATGGAGAAGAAGAATTAAATTAGCCCCAGATATAGGGGCTGAACACTAGCCATGTGTTTTTGAAGTGAGTATCTGCAATCCCTTTCCTATAGATCCTTTTTAGTCTGAACTTTATACACATAAATATAACAATATAGGTATAATCTGGTAAAAAGTTTGCTGCCCTACAGCAAGCACAAGTCAATCCAATTTTTAGGCAAAACACTTTTTTTTCCTCTTCCAAAGGGACCACTGGTCTTTGACTGAAATATTTTTACCTTCCCCCACAGCCACCAGTTTAGAATGAAAGCATATTCCATGTTTAAGATTCTATATTTACTTAGTTTAAATATTTATGGATGAGATGTATATACAATATTGAATAAAACAGAAACCAGATTCATTCCTTAATGAGTGAGAAAGAATAGACTTCATATGGGGCAAAAAGTAGTGTTAGAAATTGTCACTACTTCTTTAAAGTCAGCAACCACAAGAAATGTTAAATCTCAACTACTGTACAGAATAACAAAACCAGCAAAATTGTTATTAGTTTTTCTTCTATATTATCAGATTTTTATGAGAAAGGTTAGAATGTTCAAAAATGTGTTTAAATTTATTCAGCTGTTCTCATAGTGTCATGTTTCACTGGGCTGCTACACTGCATTACGTTTCCATATGACTGGATTAAAGCTATCTAACAGGCTGGTTAAGTTATTAGTCCAGCATTTGAATACTTGTTCAGAACCTTCTTCATCAAGCATTGACAAGCTGCAAAAATCATATTGAATATTTTTTTTTTTTAAACAGGACATTGATGGTGTTCGTCAGATCAACACTTCTAAAGAATGCTCTTCCTCCAAAGACACTGATGAACTAAAAATGGCATTAAATCCAGTTGTAGGGGGACTGGACAGCCCAAGGGAGAGGTAACAGGATACAGAGACTTTAACCTTTAGGTCATCAGTTCAAATTCAGCTCAAGCTGATCACAACCAACACTCCCACATGATGAATATTTGTTAGCCTGTGTAAAGAAGTAGACACGATAAATACTGGGGGACACGTTACCATAATGGATCCCTTTTGTTAATCTCAGAAGAATACCTGCACACTGACAGGGCACAAAACAATCCTTATTCCTCTACTTTCACGGAATCCATGGACTCCATATTCCAAAACAATGTCCCAACCACAACCAAATTACTTACGATGGGTTTGGGATTTTTTTTTTTTTAGTAGGTATTTCAACTAGTATTTTAACTAGAAGCATCTTCAACAGTGATCACCACTGAGTTCACCTTGTCGTATAAGGTGCAAAAACAGAGACAGAAAACTATATTGAAAAATGACAATAAATTAATTGCTGTTATAACCCAACTACTACTTCTAGGCAGATTTGGTTGAACTGTTAAAACTATGGCTATAGGAAAAACAGAGAAAAAACTGAGACAGCTGACAGGAATAACCAGAGGCATGGAAAGACAGCTCTATATGGAGTCTGAGATTGAGATTCAGTTTAGAGTCCAGATTAATAAATGTTGCCTGGTATGAATACACAAAATAATGATTGTTGCAGGCATTTCTTCAGAGCCTGGGGTTATGAATAAAGCTGGGCACAAAGGTTCTTTGCTAGCCTATAAGAATTCTGGAGATGTCAGAAGGGTCTTGTTAGTATTAGGACAAATCCTTTCACAATTTCCACAAAAGCAGATACCCAACCTATCACAGACAATAGTCCAGTGGTAATGACAGTTGCCTTGGACACATTAGATATTCAGCTAGGTTTAAGTCTCTATTCATCTGGATTCAGAAAAGGAAATTGAACTAAAGTTGCATATCTTAAAGGATAATACCCTAACTATGACGCTCTGGGTATTGTAATGCAGATATATCTCAAAGTTTCTTGTTGAGCTGTTCCATTTTCAATAAATTAGTTACTTGCTATTTGAAATTAAAGCATCCTAAAGGAAGTTTCTTTAAACTATCCTTGATATGAGAGAGTTTCAGATTTGCTAAAGCAATTATTTCTATCAAAAACTCTGTTAACTTGAAAAATTCCCCGGTAGCTTCAGTATTTCCAAGAGCAAATGCAAGAAAGTTTCAGACATTTGTAGACAGTTTTGGTTTTTTTTTTTTTTTTCCTTTGTGGCAACACTGAAGAGGGGACAGTGAGACCAGGCCATGCAATCTTTTTCTGTTCAAGACACCAAGTGATTTGAGGCTATGGAATCATTGTCACTAATCATCCATCAATAAACCTCTCATATAAAATAAAAATAACAAAATATGCAATAAAATGAAAAACATCTTTACTGTGGTTTCTTTTCCCCTTCCTACCTGTAATCTTGAAAATATGCTATTCCCAAATTAAATACTAACTTTCATGTGATTTGAACCGACAGCCTGTTTTAATTTCTATAGCTTGTCTTACATTTGACTGTTACCTCACTCTATCAAGATGCTTATTGATCACAACTTTCAAGTATTATAACTGCCTTATGCAGGGCTTCCCAAATTACACTGATTCAAATCAACTAGGATAAATATAATATAGTTTATCCATAGTTATACAAAATTTATTCATTCTTGAAGACCTCTACTCACCTCCAAGTTTACCACTCTATCAAATCATATCTTTTAAAAATTTTCCCTTCTGTAGAAACATTTCCTTTTCCTCTTCTTTCCTACTCAATTTTCCAACTCCAGTTTTCTTTCAGTCCTCTCTGTCCTTCTCTGTCATTATTACAGGGTTATTGCAGTGGTTTTTTTAGCTATTTACCCCAAATTAATCTCTGGTATCTAAGTGCCCCCTTAACATACTAATGAACACCAACACTGTGCTAAGCAGCTCCCTACACCCGTAGGTCCCCACGCACACAAAATCATTAATGTGATGTAGACTTACAACTTTTATCAATTTACCTTCTGTTCACTGTGAGAGGAGAGAGAGAGTTAGATTGTGCAAATGGTAGCCCTTCTAAAGACAGATTATGAGATAGTGAGCGTCCTGTGTGTGGAAACATAAATGCTGCCAAACGAACTGCACACAAATCTACTCAGTCAATAACCAGGATACGGATTGCATCCTCTCTACTTCTGCTGAGTGCTATCCTACTACATAAAAAGCTCTACTGCAATGAAAATAGACACTAGCAAGGCAGAAAAAGACTTGTCTTTAAAACCAACAGCCTGTCACGAATATAAGTTTCCATTCCCACCTCCACTACCCCCAATTTACCATATTACAAAGCAGCAATAGTTTACATTTGGATACCAAACTAGGTGATGCATCTACTGCCAGAAAAGTAATGTGTAGTGAATCACATTATTCTTTCAGTGTTTTAAACAGGTAGAAACAATAATAAAAGAACGGCCAACAAAATTCACAGCTCTAATTTTATACTGTCAGTAGCTTTTCAGACTCAAAATAATTCACAGATGTCATTTTCAAAGTTAGCATACCTATTAAAAAGAAAAGTAGACTCATCCTAGTTGATTTTAGACACAGACTTACTCACCAGAATAATTCCACTGAGGCAGTTAAATGCATTTGCATGAATAAGGACCTGAACTGCAGGACTTAGTAAAAACATACATATGGGGGGAGGAAGGTGGGGAGGGGGGGGAAGGATAGCCTAAGAATAAAGAAAGGAATTTTGACAAACATTTGTTTTATAACTGCAATGTAGTTAATTTAGTTGACTGTTCCTGAGTTCAGATCTAATACATGCTGCTCTACAGAACTGCCTGAAAAGCATTAACACATTTAAAGGAATTTCACTTTTTAGAGCTTCAAAACATACTGTGTTTGTCTATAGTTCATAACTGTCTATGCACTTTTGAACCACAAATTCTTCCTATCATCTTGTTTAATTATAACACATTCTTTCAAAGTTAACTTACGTTTGAAAAAGAGGCTCATAAAATCCCTCAGTTCTACATTCAAGGGAGTTGGTGAATTAAAATAAATTAATTACAGGCCTAAAAATATGGGAGTTCAAAATGGGGCATGAGGAGAATTTAGGCACCTCCAGCCAAAATGGTGATCCTCAAGGCCATTTTCTCATCTTGGAGATGTGTATTCTCTGAAGACAGTACAGTTTCCGACAGTAAGATAGGCCAGTCACAGGAGCTGCATGTCTCTGCATGGCCAGAGTTTACCCACCCAGCCAGGACTGACCCTCTCACTGCACAGCTTATGCCTGAGCCTGACTGGGATCTGGAAATGAAGCCCACCCCTGCAAGATGATCAGAGGAGTTTGACCCAACAGGTGTTCTCAAAGCCAGCCTAAGCCAGCCTAATAAACACCAACCAGGTGGGTTTCCTACAGAATTCTTCAGATGCTGTTTCTTTCTAAAATGGCACATGAAGAGCAGTCATTCCTCACCTAGCAGCAGGACTGCTCATCCCAGAAGCAAAATCCCCAGGTCCAGTTTCTTCTTCAGTCTAGAACTCAAGGCAAAGTCTTTTATCAGAATGTTCTAATCAACAGGCTACAGGCTGCGTTAAATGCTGGGACGAGGCTACAGATATATTAGAACTGTCCTGTTGAAACTGTATCATTGTACAGAAAATAATTCAAGATTCATTGGGCCAGAGAAAGAACACAAGAGGGAGCAAGAGTCTGTAGCCTAGTGATTTGGGCACTCAGCTGGGAAAAGGAGTCTGGGTTCCTGGCCTTTGCTCCATTAGAAGGTGTACACAATTTATCTAGCAGCCTTTCCATAATGTAAGTCCTAGCTTGAATCTGGCTACATTTTCCTTCTCGATCCAAGTCCCTAAATAAAATTGTGTAATCACATTCATCAATTTGAATTTCACAAACATCAACATGTCTATAAATAACTATTTGTGCAATCACATTTATCAATTTGAATTTTGCAAAATCAACATGTCTTTTATATGCTTTTAATGCTGATTTTAAAACAGAGAACATCAATAAAACTGAGATGTGACAAAACCCTAAAGCTTATTTCATATTAATTTTGCTTTATAAGTATATAAAATACAAAAACTTACTTGAGAGCAGGTTAAAAATAAAACTGAAATGCAAATACATTTATTTACCTGGGTCAATAATGCTTTGAACTGCTCAGTTGGAATTTATTTTTTCATCTCATCTTTCTCAGGATGTGGTAAGAGTTTTAAGAAGTTCTAACAATAGCAATAGACTTCTAATATCTTAATTCTGCTCAGTTTCAGTTTCTGATTCTCACTTAACAGTATTTTCATTTGCTGGTTCTCATTCCCTAGCACAACAGTGCAATGTCATACAGGCGACTGTTTAAATCCAAGCAAGTTTACCCTGAAATTCCCACTCCAACAATTTCATGGACATAGTTTTGTTTTTGCTAAACATTCTTTTTATAATAGCTTCATTTTGGGCCTAAGCCTACATAACAGGGTCCCTTTAAATAATATCCCATGCCTTGAAACATATTACAAAAACTGTTATATCAAGGCAAGTTATGCAACAGCTCTCTATGGTTTTAGCATATTTACTCTGTCACGCCATATGTGAGACTGCAGCCTCCACAACAAAACCTTTACACACTGAAGTCATTATCTCTGTGAAGTCTGCAACTGGCATTTAAAACTTATTGATGGCCTGGGTATTGGTGGCTCAGTAGGCAGCACTCTTGCCGGAGGCCCAGAAGGTCAGAGGTTCACATTCTGCTCAAAGAACAAGTTGGACATATTCCAGGATTGTGTGTGGGCTGTGCTAGACTCCTAAAGGGGCAGTCCTTAGGACAGTAAGTGAAACCTTGTCTGCTTTTTGGATATCAAAGTCCTCCTGGAAATGGAAGAGGAAGAGTAAGAAGCAAGTTTAACTTGCCTGAAGCAAGTGAACAAAAATGAGCGTACTTGCTGGGGACCTGGACTTAGTTGCGGGTGCGAAATACAGAATGGAACAACTACAGCACAGCAAATAGTTTCAAACAAGCCATTTTGGTCTTTGTGGTCAGCCTATGTTTGAGAGACAGGTACAGACTGCCAGGCGTGCCCAGTATTAGCCAACTTCCTTAACAGCAGAATGACTTTGGATTCAGTTTCACACCACGGAACTACAAAAAATGCATGTGTAACTTCAGTAAGTGAGGAGTCTAAACAAAAATGCTTTAACACTGGTAAAACTTCAGAGCATACTATATAATTACTGAAAAAAATCTTCAGCCATATATCCAAGTCAATACTAGCAACATACATAGAGAATAATATAAACAGAGATTCAACCTGCTCTGGTGTTAAACTTTGATACTTGAATATCCCAGATGTCTCCCTCCTCCTCCTCTTCTTTATAGACAGGTAAAGATGGATCTCTTGAAGGAACTGGGGATCACACTCTAGGCAAAGGTTGGACAGGTGATCAATGTACAGCATGAGATTTTGCCGTGGCTATGTGCCTCCAACAGTGACTGGATCATCTGGTTTAGAAAAACAATTCAAAATTGTAATATTTTCTAAAGAACTTAGTTAGGGAAAAATTAGCAAAAGGGAGAACAAATTATTTTTATAACATGGAATGTATCACAGAACTTCCATAATTATATAGTTAATTTCAAAAATTCATTTATTTCTTATTCAACATTTAGTTCATTAACTTTTTAATTCCTTGTAAGTCAGCCTTTAAAGGATTGTATCCCATTTCCATTGGCAGAATGTGTTCAATAATTACTGATGAGTTATTTTTATAAGTTTCAATGTCTTTTTTTGGTGTCTAACACAACCATATAGAGTGCCAAGGCCAGGCCTGGCCCATTATTTAAACAGGCTTTGGAACAAGCCACTATTTATTAGCCAAATAGGATTCTACTCTGTAATGCACTTCAGGGAGGTATTCACAAAGGTTACTGTTTGTTAATGAAGATTCATCTCCCAACACTCCCTTCCTTGTCAATAGACTGAAAAAGCATTTTCTAAAGGACCATTCAGAGAACCTAAAGTGAGACTTTTTTTTTCAACCCTTTAGGAACACCATCTTTCATCTACCTATCTTGTACATAGTGCTTTTTTCCTTTTTATCATCACAGAAAACCAAATAATGCCTTCCTTCCCAAAAATACCCATTAGTATAATGGATCTTTAGGTTTAAGTTTGGCGAAATCAACCTGTACTTAAGCAACAGTGTTTACACACAGTAAAAGAGATCATGAATTACAAGCATCATGACATCTTTAGTCTATCACACAAATAATGTGTAAGCAATGAGTTTCTTAAAACAAGTTAATGATGACATTACTTCTAGTTTAGAAACAGAGGAACTCATAACACAATCCCCATGCAAATTTGCAAATTATGAGGTAATTTTGTCGCTAAAATATGAAAAGAAGCTATTTCAAGGAACGAAGGATGTCCTCTTAACCTGTGACAACAAATTTGTTTGTTTTTTTCTCTTCTCAGTAAGAAAGCAATTAGGTTTTTTTCCCAATAAAAATATCCTTGTCCATATATAAACACTCCTGGTAATCATGTAATTACCTTACCCAATCAGATTAAATTGCTGTCAGTTGAGTTCCCAGTGTTGATTAACTTCCATGTACTCTAAACCTAAATGAAGTCTTTGGTAAAGTCACTTAGTCATTTACAAAGGTGTCTCTATGATTCCAAAAAGTATAACAGCAATATATTATTTGCTATAATCATCAAATATCCAAGGTCAAGGATAGATCACAGTGGACTCCTTTTCTAAAACCTAAACAAACACAGAATTAAACTATGTTGCTTATTTTTGTGTTTCTTGCCATGACTTCTAAATGTAACAGTAACCTTTGACCCCCACACATTAAACACCATAATTATGTAATTAAAACTAATTATGCAATTTAACATACATATTTTTGTCCTACAACAGGCAGGTCAATTACCTCACTCATTGACCTTGGAAGCTTTCACAGTTTAAACGAAACAATGAGGCTTTCAATTAATTTTAAAGTACAAACAGAGAAGGAGCAGCAGAACCACAAGTCTTCAAGCTGATATTGCATAGATGGATCACTTATAAATCTTGTCATTTTCTATTACATAAAATAAATCCCCTGATAAAAACTTCTAAATGTCTTTCTTTCTTATATGTTTCTATCATTAGAAATGATAACACATTTGTGAACAAATCATATATACACATTACTTGACAAATGCAAGCAAGAAAGGAGGCCACATAATACTTGTTTCTTTGTCCCACTTCTCTTCTGTATGGTTTGCTTTACTTCCTCCTGTACTTCTCTACCTCTCTCCCTGTTTCACCTTCACTTTCTGAAGTCTTTTGCTTTCCCCTTTTTTCTTCTTATCTTCTCTGTTCCATTCCTAGCTGTAAAACTTGATAGCAATTTATCTTTTATCAAACTGCTGTAGCCGTTGTCTTTTCCGCTTTCCACTTGCATCCTGAACCCCATTCCTGAGATGTTGTTTCTCATCAGGTCCTGGCACCAGTGGCTCCTGCTGATGATAACCCAGCACACCGAGGGAACTCTGGACTGCAGAAAGTTACAGCTACAAGAAACATGGTACATGTTCTAAAAAACCTTCTAAATTTTCCAGTGCGGGAAGTTTGGTACAAGTGAGAGACACTTTATGAAATTATTAACATACATTTCACCTGGGTAGTGTCTTTATTCTCTTCATACACTCAGGTAAGCTATATGTACTGCACTGAAAATTTTTTAAATTGCACAGAAGAGACTCAGGCAATATTGCATTGTGTCCAAGGAACATCTTTGTTTCATAGAGTAAAATCAGCATCATAATTCAATCACGATTTTATTTTTCAGTAAACTAAATCCTATTCACTAAAGAACAATTCTTAAAGCAAGCATAAGCCCAGGGGCTCTACATTAAAAAAGATCACGTTCTGCTATCGTGTTTTTTCAGTTGCGATCTTAGCCACAAACAGCTCCACCAAAGTTAACAGATTTAGCTGTGCAGTGCAGTGACAGACAATGTATATATAGGTACACCAACCATGCTTTAAGTTGCTGTCTCTAAACCTCGTTTTATGTGGGGATAAGAAAATAGCTACTGACAAAACAGATATACTTGAAAGTACAGCAAAAACACCTACAGTGCACTTTGTGCTTTGGTGTCATTTCTAACACCATTTTTGGAGTCCTTTCGGTTCTCTGCTTTAATTAGGCCTTGACTTGCACAAGGAGCTCAAAAAGGTATCAGTAAACCTTTGACATAATGGAAACAAGGAGCACTGAACTCTGAATGAGGAGTTATAACAGGAAAGAAACAAGTTAAGATGGTAGCAGGCCTTATTGCAACATTAAACCTCAAACTGGATCTGACTTATATAAAGTAAACCAATATATTGAAATACTGCCCCAAACTTCTGGACAATAGTTTGAAGGAAAATAATATAGTGCATGTATAGAAATTCTGTCCAAGGAATCAGGGGAGATTATTTGTTATACTCTCATTTAACAAAAAGGTTCCTTCTGTTTTGAACGGAACATTAAAATTCTAATTCAGCTCATAGAGCATCCCAAACAGAGCGGCAAAAGAATGTGTGAAGGGCTCCAAATATGGTGCTATTGAAAGAGAGTGGATTAGAGGAACTGGGACAGAATCCTACAAGTGGCTAAACTAGCAGCAGGAGATCAGCTTCACAAACAGCAGGATGCTGTTCTTTCCAGAAGTGAGTGACATAATACAGGCAAAACAATCAAGATTTTAGCTGATAAATGTATGCGTTAGGAAAAGACCTTGCTGTAGAACTTTCACACTCAACAAATGTTTAGGTAAATTCTGTAGACCTAATTTACACTGGAGAGCATTTTGACTTATATGAATATGTCATGTTAATCATGTAAAACAGAATCCTTTATAACATAAAGACAATAATTGTTAAGAGCCTAAATACAGAAAACACAAGAGTACTTGCTTAATGATTCAGTAAACGGATAAAGCCAAAAGCTTTCGTAGTTTGACACAGCTCCAATTCTGGCCTGAGCAATTCTACATATATTAGGTTAAACACACATAAAAACATTAGCTCCAAATATCTAGGATATCTAGAATGAATAAGTAACAGAATCTATGTAACCCTATTGATTATTCATAAATTCCGTACTATAGCAGTAGCAGTAAAGTTTTAAGGTTCTGAAGTGAACAGTCGCATTTGTAAAGAGACATATTGAGATATCAAAATAAGCTGCACTTAAGAAAAAAAGGGATCAATAGATCATTTTGATTTCTAAATTTGATGAGATTTTATAAAAACACATCTTCATTCTAAAATTATATTTTTTAAAAGCCTGAGATTCCACTTACTTCCATTTTACACTGTGAGCCACCTGAAGACAATTTATTCAATTGCTTTTTAGCTAGGGAATTGCAAAACATTGTGTGTAAAACACTTCATCTGGCTTCCCCAAATTCTTCCCTGTCCTCCACAAAATATGCTTTTGAACTAATTACTTTAGTAAGTTTGAAATACATTATAATTCTTAGGGCAAGAACAGATTCCAGCCTAGAGTAGAGGCCACACTTCCCCTTGACTCTCAGAACATTGTGGGACAGGTAGGGCAACTGCAGGAGGTCTTGCAGAGAGCTAAAGAACACAGGTCCACGCACCACAGCACCCCTTCTCTGAGCTCAAGCAACCTTCACAGCACAGATTTTATGCATTGCAAACAGTATCTCAGCATTTAACAGCCCCACATGACCAGAAGTTCACCTATCATCTGATCACAAAACAGGCATTTCACATCACATGGCTGAGTGTGGGATCATGACAGATGATGTCTGTATTTTGATAATTTGATGGACATGTAAACAGATGCGTGGTCATTTCTTCTGGAGAAAGACCAGATTACAGAGCAGATCAAGTTCTTGCTAGCTGGTTACAGTCTATGGATCTTGTCACAAGTTGGACATCTGTGCTTTTAATGTGTATGATTTCTGGCGATCTTTCATAAAACTGTACGATCAGGAATTTGAAATAACGTAGGGATAGCCATAGCATTCAGCAGTTCCAACTCTAACCCCCTGTTCAGCTGAAAACCAACTAGACGATGCTGCTTTTCTATTACCTGCAGCAATGTGCAGTTATTGAAATATGTAGTCATCTTGTTCTCATCACCACAGGGAGTGTGACTTATTTACATGTACGGATGTATTGCACATTTATAGCATGTTTGGTACAGAGCAGAGCAGCTCTGTAAAAGCTGATTAAGACATTATGCTGAACGAAAAATTGGATGCTTTGTGAATATCTGCATTTTGGCCTTCCCCCAAATGTCTTCCCCCCACAAAGTGAGAGAGGACAGCTGGAGTAGACTAACTTTCTGTACACAAGAGACTTTTTTTTTTAATTTCTTTTTGAAGGTATTACTTGCATATTATTACATTTACATAAAGGACTTTTATTCTTTCCCATATATAGTAAATTGCACTCCAGTATGAACATTGTATAGGCATTCCTCCCCCCAAATACAAAACAGAATTATCCCCACTGTCATTCAAGCCTTTTTTTCCCCATTACAAAGAATCGATGCAAATCTATTTTTGTTCGGTCTGTTTTATGCTGACAGGAGTTAATTCTAAAGCCTACAGCATAAAGACATACAAGTATCACATATGTTTTTAATCTACAAGCAAGTTATCCAATTATTTTAGGTAAACTTCATGATCACAACCATTCTTACCAACTCTGATATGATAGATTATTTTCTTCTTAATGGCTTAAGACTCATATACACTGCTATGAGGAATATACTCTCCAACATTCTTCATGTTTTACATCCTGATCTTGAAATAATAATATAATCAATGAGCACATTTTGTTTATACTTATTAGTGAAAAGACACTAAAAGCATGCTGGGAAATAATATTCCATGCCTTAGGACTCAAACAAGTTCTCTTTATAAATAGAGCTTGTGTAAATCACGAAGCTGACAAATTTCATGGATTAGTCATGGTGAAAATATCAGATTTCATGGTTTAAGACAGATTAATAGGAAAAGCATATTAGAATCCCAATTATCCAAATTCTGACTGTTCTTGAAGAATGAAACGAAAAAGACTGATAGTTCTGGAGTCCATTCACTTACTTACACTTGCACTGAGTCACATACAGAGCGTAAATCTTCCTCATCAACCAAGTGCCTTGAGAAACCTCTGAAATCTATATTTAGCTACATTAGGCAAGACACACTAGAACCAGAACATCAGGAACTATAGAGTTGTACTTTAGTACATTCAAGCTATTTCAATGTATTTTTCCATCAAATTATCCTAACATGAAAATATTTTGTCACCTTATAGAAAAAGTTTAACTAAAGGAAGAAAGCGACTTTGAAACAAAAGCTGCTATTTTCAAAATTATTTCTATTTGGTACCTTTAATTAAAAACTAGGGAAATAATCTCTTAAAAGAAGTTCTACTTTAACTGAATATCTCAGTATTCTGGTAAAAATATAAAATTCATACCACTGAAAAACAACATTTGGAGTCAAGAGAAACTATCAGTTTTCATGTAAGACTTCATGGCTTTTAAGTCTTTCATGATGATGTAATTTAAAGTGAGGCCTTATTTAAAAGAGAGGTTACACATAACCATGTGATTCAGAGACTTGTTGACTATATAACTATTTGGCTTGATGCCTACATCTCTTCTAATTGTATAGACCACTTGTCATCTTTGTGTACGAAGACAGCCAATTTGTCAGACATTTGCTTTAATTCTTTGTCTTCTTTACAATACCCTACATATACATCCTGGTCATCAATATCACATATCTGACTGGAGGATGGAAATTCATTTGTGTCTCTGTCTGATTTCCTTTGCATGCAATCCTCCTGGGTCTTATAGGATGTACTTAATCAGAACCACATTATTCTGCTAAAGGAAGTCCTTGAGCAGACTTTGAGAAGCAGTATGGCAAATTAGTTTCAGAACGTGGAAGGTCAGGTTGGAAATAAAAAGCTGCAGTTATCTGCAGTATTTTCGGCAGTTCAGAAAGTAAGAAAAAGAAGGATAACTTTCAAGAAACGATTTGTTTGATGTTTTCCTCTAGAAAGCTGGACTAATTTATCCACAAACAATAATGTGTTGGACATCAGCTGAAACTAATTAAAATTAGCTTAGTTAAATTCACATTTTTAATATATGAACAATCACACTTCTCTTCCAAGTGTATTTAAATGCTTTTGTTTCCACAAACTTAGAACATTATTTGCAACAAATTCTATACCATTCATACATTTGAATTTAAAGGTGTGCTTGAGTTTGAACATAAATAGCCCTTTAGATGGTTGGAAATGCCAGGTTTATAGCTGTCCTTGCAACCTTAATTCTGCCCCCTGGTGTCTATAAATTACGGTTAGTTCTAACTAATGATCACACATTATTTTTCACTCCAGGATCTCAGTATCATTCTGTTCACAGGCTAAATGTTTCTGACAGAGTGAAGTTGCCGTCCAATACTACCAAAGTTTTTAAAACGCTGCCTTTGCTAAGCACCCCCCTGAAATTACGTTACTGTTTGCTGCCTGGGCTTCTCTGTGCTGCTCATCACCATATCTGGATATCTCTAGAACACTAACAAACTGCTTTCTGCATCTTTGTGATATGAAAAGAGCATTATTATCTGTGTGGGAAAAGATGGTGCACAGACATTGGGCACAGTTTCAAAAGTCTCTGTTGCAGATGTCTTGGTCATTTGTTCTAATGCATTAGGCTTACTTGTGTAAAGTTCTTTGGGTTTTATAGTCCTTTTCATTTTTGAAACAGTTGTATAACTTAACACACCTCTATAAAATAAAATTGTACATTTTATTTTTCTGATTTTGTGGATGTTAAAAACTGACTTTTGCCCAGGCAGCCCAGAGAACCATTAGCTGGCCTAAAACTCAGAACCACTCCTGCTGCTCCAGCACTGGTTTTGCTCCTGATGCCCAGATACTTTTACAGCCATAACGGCGGTGTCCTCATTGCTCTGAGGTACTGCAAATGCTCTATACATCTGAGACAGGTCATGACTGAAACAAACTGAAGTTCACACAATACCTATATTTTGGTCTACACAATTTGTTAGCAAATAAGAAATCTATAGCAAGAGAATGGATAGGGCTAAGTTGACCAATAACATTGCCTCTCCTACAGTCTCTGCTCCATTTAATGTGCAACTCAATCATGTATTTAGCATCATAGATAGCAAGCATGGAACAGCAGTGAGGTGCTACAGAAAAGGTAGTAAATGGCTGTACAACTGAAAAATGCTGTAACATGTACCAAAAAAGGACAACAAAATAAAAATTATTTGAGCTACTTTAAATCTGGCACTTCCTAACTTCCAGAGTTTTGATTTACACTGTAATGTCCATTTAACAAAACCATTTTGTTGACTTGCAACATATATTTGCTGTATTAAAAGACTAAAGTTACAGACAACTTTAATTATGGCTCGTCAGTATCAGAAGCAAAGTTTGAGCTCTTAACAGTAACAGTTAAAGTACTGTTACACACCATTTAAAAAACACCTGTGGTTATTGGTGATCACTTCCAATTACAGTGTTGTTCACTGAAAGAAAATGCTGCTTGCTTATACACCTGAGCAAATGAAAGCATTTTGGTTTGCTTTGTTTACTGTTAAAGACACACTGGAGCATAAATCCATCAGTTCCTCTCTGAACAAAATCTGAGTGCCCTCTCTGGAGCAGCCATACAAACTAAAAAAAAAGTTAAAACAGGGCTTTTCATTCTTCAAACCTACCAGCTTTTCCTCCCTATTTTGAAATGGATCTGATCCAAAAATCAGAGGGACTTATAAGGAGCTTTTCTGTTGATTCCAGAGTTAGGTGACATACGACTTGAAGGAGTTTGAGCAATGCATATGGTTGGGTTAAAAATATCGGATCTGCTCTTTGTTTTTACTATCTGGTTTTCAATCACACAGACCTCAATGGATTTCTTATTATCTGTTCTAACATCAGTAAATTAGAATCAGATACAAAAATTAATTAAATAAATTTCTTTGTAGAAGCAATGAATGCATCACTGTAACCCAATAATAATCTCAATCAAGTCTATCAAAAACCTCCCATTTTCTTTGGCAAGAGTAGATTAAAACCTAAATATATGAAAATTCCAATTTACTCTCCAGTAGTGAGCTTTTGTGCCTTGTGTCTGTGCTTCATTCTCCCTAGTGATGAAATTTATTATAATCAATTTTTGGTTCTTAACATTTTGGGGTGCAAGAACTGCAAAAGGCACGGTTGATTTTCTATTGACACTGAAATGAGACATTCCTCCCCCCCCCCCAAAAAAAAATCCTTTACAATTCTAAAAGAAAACCAAAACTGAATACAAATTTTGGACTAAATTTGGTCAAAACTTTGACATAGTATTCTCACCTCCTTCTTCTCATATACTGAAAGAAATATGTAATCCATTTTTCTAAAGTGTTTAAATGACCTCAGATGAAAGTTACAGAAATGCAAAGCAAGTATGATTGTTGTTATTATGATGAAAACATCTAGTTCTACTCACTATGTTCATTGCCTTAAGTAACACAGTGGGTAGCCTGTTATTACTAAAGGAATAAACTTTTTCATCAAACACTCTTTATAAAAATATTTCCCTGGAAATGTAACACAGCAGGTAGCAAGACTACTACAATTTTCCATCAACTATGAGTACATGCAACATAGGTACTGTATTTAGATAATTTTACTTGAGCTTTTTGGCAACAGTTCCTCTCAAGGAAACCTACATTAACCTGAAATTTAGAGTCTGTTATCCCCAGGCCAGCTTCATTGGAATTTTTAATATGGCACTGTCTATTCAACAGTTGTGTGTAAAATGCCAATAAACTGGCCAGAAAAGAGCTGAAGGGCTAATTGCCTTTTAACTCCACTGTGATGATAAAGTCACGTAGAAAGAAAGGAAAAACTCCCACTGCTTTAACAAGTTTACCTGACTGCCACTTTAACATTCACTGTCTGCATGCACTTTAGTGCATTCACCAATAAAAGGATAAAAGCATTCAAAATCCTATACCCTCAATAACTAAGAAAGTCCAGATTCAAAACGTCTGCTCTGCTGGAATCAGCCCATTAGGTCAGTTAGCTTTCGCATGGTGCTTGATTTCAACTATACAGTATATACCAAGAAAAATTTTCCTTTTGATGCAAAAGATTACAAATCCTTAGGAAACTGGAGTGAGAGAAGAAAAGGAGGGATACTGTTGTGAAATAAAAATAAAAAGCAGAAACTGCTTCTCACAGATGAAGGGTGAAATAGTGCCAATCAAGTCAGTGGCGAAATTCCCATTGACTTTAATAGGTCAAGGATTTTATCTCAAAATAAAATAAATACAGGAAAATATAGCATCGTTTAATTTTTAATGCTGGACAAATATATAATTTCTATTTTCAATTTTTCTCTGTTCCTTCAACCACATTTTATACTCTTCTATATTTTCCTCTTCAAAAATCCAGTTTTATAATAATTTTTCATCTGATTGTGAATGAGATTTTCTACCTAACTGTTTTTTTGCACTTTTTGCATAGTGTTTTCTTATTAATCCATAATTAAAAGTAGGCAGCAAATAATGTCAGTTATGGAAGTCAATATTTATGGACAAAACATGTATTTTCCTTTGCCAGTTGAGTGATAACCATTCTTGTCCTACTTGATTCCCCAAAATGAGATGGGTTATTAAAAAACATTTCACAGAACAATTGAATGGAAGAAACTAGCGGTCACTTAATTTTTTGCTAGACCTGTATTTCCACTTTAACAGAGAAGGAACACAGCCAGCTCTGATACTGAATTGACCTGTTCCACTTAATAAAATAAAAGCAGCAGTAGAGGCATTGTGATTGCCAGCTGCAAACCACAGAGTTGTTTTTCTATTAAAGATCTCTTCCATGTTTTTCTTATTGTAACCTGGAAAGAGTACAAAATCTGAAATCCAAAGGAATTTCTATAGAAAAGAATACTGTTAACACCAAAAGTTCCTCAAGCACTCACCAAAGCAAATGTTACCTCATATTACAGTAAAATTTAAAAGCAGAAGTTCAAACTAAAAATGAAGTGTCCTTCAAATCAGACTCATGTGCATCAGAGCCTACACATTAATGTACTTATTTCGATACAGTTCTGCATCTCCCTTCTCTGTCACTTCGTAATTTGTTCCAGATTTTGTTATTTCTTTCACATTTGAAGGTACATTGTTCCACATTTGGGTGATGAAAGACTGAACTGGATGGAAGTACAGCAAAATGTTAAAAGGAGAATGAAAACAATGATGAAGTTAAATTTCAGTTTGTAAGGTAGTAACAAAACTAAAGAAAATTTAATGCTCAGGGAGACCCAGAATGTTCATGTTCACAATACAAAACAAACAATTTTGCTGTCCTTCCAAAATTAAAATGCCACGGCCTAAGGGCAGTAATGAATTTATAACAATACCCTACTTTTAGGTTGCCACTGCAGTTTAGACATTTTCTTAAAGCTTAGATCTTTGTTACTAGATTAGCAGGCAGAGTAAACTAAAAGATCAAGCTAATCTAGGATAAACTTCTTTTCCACAGTTCAAAGGCATTGGCCTTTCCACAGGTTCAATTGCAGGTTTCTTTGAAGATGTGCCCTAAAGTTCATTAAAGAAATTTCACTGACTTGAACTGATTTCAACATTAACAAGATAATGCGAGAGCTTCATTGCCAGAAAGAACCTGACAGACTGACTTTGAAGCTTTTTCAGGTGGTATTAGATTATTTTTTTTAGTCTTCCACTAAAAGCCTTCTTTATTTAAACAAATCTTTATGTTTAATTCCTTAAGAAAACTTTAAAAATTAAATTAAAAAAAAACCTTAAAAATGCAGATTTTTAAAAACCCAGTAAAAAATCATTACTTAATCTTTCTGCAGAATCTAAAGTCAGTATCACTGTTTTTTTCCCCTCCATGACTGTCCTTAACAATATTTCCAGGTGGTAGTGCACTGTCAGTTGCTGCTTATGCAGCATCTGCTCTGTGCATAGAGCTTTGCAAAGAAATAAAATGGCAAGAACAACTGCAGCCTTTTACAATGTAAGATTTAGACAGGTGTACACAGCCTTGTCTTAATACTAGGTGCTCCATAGCTCGCATCAATAGTAATGTGAAGAGGAAAACACTGTTTAAGATTTTCTCAACCTCTGCTGAAATCAAGAGAGACCCATTTGCTGATTATAACTCCAGAGTTATACTTGGTCATTAAGATTAACATTTGTTTTTTACACTAGGCTGAATGTTAATCTCCTTATTCAGAAAAAAAAAAAAAAAAAAGGTAATTGTTGGTATGACAGTCCTAGGAAGGAGACTTCTATTAATAACCTACCTGAAGGGAGGCTCTGCCCAGAGAAGAGGACTGCACGTACTTTCAGGATGTGTTATGAAATAGCTTGCAATGTATTACAATTATATACTTTTTAGTACACAATGCTGCACTGATGACATTAAAAATATTAATACACAGAAAATTTCCCAAATCAAGGCTAAGCATATCAGCATCAGTTTTCAGAATAACCAGGCACTCTCCGAATTTCTAACAGAAACTGTAGTTCCTGGTTACAGCTCTGGACCTGGCACAACAGAGGCTGTCCCAGACTGAAAATAAGGGAATTCTTCCTCAGCCCCAGAACTGATCATGAAGACAGAATTCTAGTTGCTAAAACCTAAAGCTGTGATGCAAATTGGGATTCTCCTAAAAGTCAATAAATTAACCAAATATAACAAACATTTACTTGGACAACAAAAAGTATATTCATTAAATGAATACTATCCAACCGCTAAAACTCGGGACACCACCTTGACGCAATGGGATTGGTAAACCTTTCGCCACTTGTATTGTTTACTAGTCTGGGTTTGAGGTTTTCTTTACCTATATTCTCTCCCTTGGAAATGGTGGAGCCTTTTCAGCTAAGCACATGGAACCATTTGTGCAGAGTATAAACTCTTGAGACAGATACCTCACTTGGCAAGTGTCCCAAGTAATTTTATAAAATTATCAGCTAAAAGACGGGGTTTCTTTATGGGAAAGGCCAGACAACCTTTAAAAGAAGAAAGGATGCTAGGCAGGTTTGTAAACTGGGAATATATAATGCAGATAAATAAACCCATATTACTGCTTTATTATAATAACCTATTTATTTTGCTTCTTTTTGTTGTTGGAACCAGAAAGGGAATTCTGAACTGCTGTAATTATAAAATAAAAAATATGTAGAAAATCTTGGTTTATAATTATTTGTTCAAACAGCTGAAAAACTCTAGATGATCTTTCGAGGTCCCTTCCAATCTCTAACATTCTGTGATTCTGTGATTCTATTCAAAAGACCCCAGCAGAAAAAGTCAATAAATACTATAAAAGTTATTTGTAAAAAAAAAAAAATTTTGTATATTGATATAATTATAGTTACATATTGATATATATTTCACATATTGATAAAAATGTACATATATTGATATAATTTGGGGGTCCTTGTAGCTAAGGGCAAAAAAAACCCTAGCACGACAGGAATAAAAAAATTGTTATATACAAAAATATTCAATAGAAGGAAAAATTATATATAACACTTTTAAGCTACAGTATTGCCAGAGAGAATGTTGCTATTTAGAGATGATTAAATATATTTAAAGTTATCTCAATAAATAAATCAAGAATAATTCTTTGCTTTTTAAATTTTGCAAAATATTACTGTTCAAAATGAAGTTAGGAGTACAATTAGTCACAAATCAGGTCAATACAAATAGATAAGTATAAAATGGGTCATAATATCTTCATAGTTCAGTTTCTCAAAATAGAAATATAATAGTTCCTACTTACAAATTATTTTGTGAAGTTTAGATTTATTAAAAAGTACACATTATTAGTAGTAATTAACACCAGATATTGATTATGATTAAAGATGCAATCAAAGGCCTCTCAGAGGAATAAGTTGCATAAACTATACACGTAATACCAAAGAAGAATGAGCTGCTTGAACAACACCCTTATGCTTCAGCAGTGAAGGTAAAACTTGCTTTTATAGTTTGATGTAAAAAGTAATGGCTGACTTTCAACTGTCATTGATGGATTGTAGATCACACCTTCAAACCTAGCTGGATGAATTCCAGTTTTCATAGGTGTGATATCACTATCAGTACTGCTACCACAGTCAAATAACTGACCAGTGACATCACACTCAAATTGCAAGATTTTATTTTGAGTCTATGGCTGCCACGTGTTTAATACCACAGTGTACCATGAGGGCCCTTAAAGCATTTCCTTTTAATTTTTTTTTTCTTCTGTTAGCTGTGCTATTAACTGTATTAGCAGTATTTCCTATTCTGCATATAGGAAATACCTGCTCATACCAGTAAGACGTTGTCCAACTGTAAAAAAACTAAAAGGAAACTATCCACTATCCTACACTCCATAAATACATCAAGTTCTTAGGCACATAAAAGTGAGACCCTGCGATCCCTGGTTAATACCAGATAGATCTCTGTTAGAGTATTTTGGCTTCTACACACATCCCACCATTAAATTTGATTCAACTTAATCCTTTCTAAAATTAAAATAATTGTCACCTGCTATTATTTACTTTATTGAATGTGAATGCTTAGTATAAGAGGAGAAAAAAACAACTAAGTAGAAGAAATGACAGCAGCCATTTGAAATATAAGTATTTGCCAGTTTTTAACATATAATTATAAAATTAAAATGTAAGATATTTTAAAATCAGATTTATTTGCTGACAAAAAAATGGTTTTCTATAATGTCTGTTGAATTCAGCAAGTGTATTCCCTTATTTTTAGGGCAAGAACCATTCATAAGCACACAAATACATTTTATCTTCCTTGGGCTCTTGGGAATGACTGCTCTTTTCCTAAGATACTGTTTATTTTATATTATGGGAATGCTATAAAAATTCAACCTTATTAAATTAATGCCTTGGTTCCCAAGGATGATGATGTATGGAGGATAACTTTGTTAGCATATTGCATTTCCCTTAACTTTTAGCCTGTTCATTTCTGCATCAGAATTCCATTTTTTGTAAGCTTAAGATACTGGCTTTTTTTTTTAAGAATGAAGCAGAATGACAAAAGCCTTGTTGGTTGCTTTTTTTTTTGTTTGTTTGTTTCATTTCAAAGGTAAAACAACCAAACCACATTTTAATCCATTCATTTGCACCTTAAGATCAACACAGTCTGAAACCCAAGGTAAGTCCAGGATACACTGTTCCACTGAAATTCTATATTAAATAAATATTTGAAAGGTGAATCTTTATTTCTACAAGGATTACTTTTAAATAATAACAACTTCAAGAATCCCTTAGCTGTAGATGTTAAACTGTATTTAGAATTATAAAGAACATTCTCTTTTCCTCTTAGAGGAACATGAAGAACTATACACATCTGAAAATATTTTATTTATTCAAATTTTGTACTCCCATTTCTGATTTTTTGTACCACAAACAGATGAAGAAATGTATAACATTCAGTGTAGACATGGCTAAAAATGAAAAGCAACAGAGTATAAGCCACAGTCAAATTCTCTCAGCATTAATTCGACCCTTTTTTCCTCCATCATGCATTCTTGCCCCTTCTACAACAGTCCTTGAAGTTCAGCAGCTTGAAATCATATGTCTGTCTGTTAAGCTGCTAGGTATGTGGAAGCAAAGATTTTAGGAGACCCATAAAATCAAACAAGATCAGACTAAACTATCTGCTGCTGATCTGCACTGATACATTACTGCTACTCACTAAACCAGGCACTTTAGGTCCTAAAAAAAATGCAAGAGGCAATGAACCATGATATGCAACTTCATTGAAAGCTAGTTAAGCACATTATCAGACAGAAAAAGCATTTTCGACCTCCTTGGTTGTCACCTTCAAAAGCAGTAAGAGTGATTATTACCTCTTCAGCACTAGCAGAGACCAGCTGAAGTATTATTACATGAAAGCTCTTTCATTACATGAACTGATCTACTGATTAGGAATGAATTCAACTATTTATTAATTCTGGGATAGAAATTATGCCACAGAATTTGTACAGAGCCCTACCTGAAGAAAATAAGGCTGCACTTTAATTACTTTCTCCACTGTCATGCCTGTGCAGATACATTCTCCTATATGCCAAGTATCCGAGATCAGATCAAAATGTTGTTGGGTTTTCATTGCTCCTTCTTTTCCTTTTGGAAGACAGTATATCAGACACTGCTTGATTTACCTCCCACTAGAGAGCTGTAACTGAGCAACTGTTTTCTTCTCACTCCTCTGCTTTTTTCTCCTATATCACACACACAGACTGTTTTCCTCCTAGGTTTATACCTTCTAAGGCAAAAAGGGACTGCAGCAGTCATTTAACGTAGTGTTCCAAATCTTTTCATATCACCTGCTAATTATAAATGAAATTAGAATTAGCCACAATTGTAGAATTAGTCACAACTCCCTTAGATTTGCTATTAAAGACAGTATAAAAAGGTGTGTACAAACTAAATATTGAGGATCTATTTGTGCATGAGCTTCCAGAGGGAAGTCTTGATCTTAGATGAGAGCAATGTGCAAGTGGTGAGCAAGTTAAATCTTCCTTACTTTATAATGAAACTCTTAACGCTTCTCCATGTCCTTTGCTTTCTGTAATTTCCCTCGTGATTAAAGCCATGAAAAAACAGTTAATAAAGCTGAAGTCCCTCCATGACATTGTGCACAATGCATCCTCAAGTTATTGCTTCAACAGATCCAGAATATTTGTTTAGCTGGAGCAGTGCATCTTAAATGAAGGTTTCAGAATGACAGAATCCACCACCAGGTTTTGATGTTTAATTGTCTTCCCTGTTACAAATTTCTCTCTCATCCGTCCAATGATTTTCTTTTGGTGTGAAATACATGCTATAATTTGTTCCATCACAAGTTTCCAGTCATCCTAAGTGGCTATTTGCAATTTTCAATCCCTGTATGTCATGACAGTGGCTTCTAAATACTTCATCCCATTTCCTTCTACAGTCATGACTGTTAGTTTTGTCTGCTTTATACTCTTCAGTCATCAAACTCCCTTTCACTTCTGCATCCTGCAGGAGTCATATTTCTAATTTTCACTTTCTCTGTTCCTGCTCTCACTTTGGAACATATCACTGGAAAATGCCTTATATCTATGAGGCTTTATTCCTTACAAATTTGTTCTTTTCATCCATTTTTAGTAGGCTTACTTTGTTAACATTTTTTCTACTAGCCATGACTTATTCCAAGATCCAGATATTTGCCATTTCTCAAGTTTACATCCCAGCATACTGTCGCTATCTGGTCTTGACAACTTTTTTGGCTTGTCACATATCATCACATATGTTATCTAAAAAAATGGAAATACAAAAAAGTAAAGATGATAATAAAAAAAATATTTTAAAAAATGTATCATATGCAGATGTAGGTCAAAAAATGTACTAGAACATTAAAAGGACAAAAAGTGAGAAAGCATGTCACTAATCACGAAAAATGATAAAAAATAGAATTTTCTTGGTTAGATATATTAATCCAGAACTACCACAAAACATTATTTCTTTTATTCACTATTTGACCTATATACTTAACTGAAAAGAGGTAAAAAATAAACCAAAGAAACACAAGAATGATAATATTCTTTTTTTCTCCTGAGAAAAAATTAGACAAAATAAAACCTTCAAGAATTATTTCAAGTACAAGTAAATCCCAACTTACTCCCTAGCTTCTGGCAGCTGTATTTCAAATAACCAGGGTAAATAGACATGGAGACAACTTGAAGAGTTAAAGGTATAGCTACAATAGTTTTGAATCACATTCCTAATTATAAATCTTGCAAGCTAGCATCTCCTAATATTGAAATATCCACCCTTGATATTAATATCCTAGCTTCTTTATGGACTCAGTTTAATTACCAACATTTGAAAAATATTTTGGCTTGAATAAAACAAAACTTGTTTATTGTTGTTCCAACAGATATATCAACCCTGTCCTCAAAGACTCTAAAATCTTTGGTTATGAGAATAAGCACCTTTTAAATCTTTGATTCTTTGGATACTTATCTTCTCTGAGTACATCAAGGAAAATAAGCAAATAAATAAAGAACCCAACTTTGAACTACTATTCCTAAGACCTTTAACCAGTAAACAAAAATACTTGACTGAGGTATGTTATGGTAAGGATCCAATCATCACATATACAGTACCGTGCCGTACACCTAGAACAATGAGACCCACTATAGACAACAATACTATGTTTTTTAATTCTCTCTAAACACATGAAACATAAATCAATATGATGCACATTAGATGTATATCTTTATCCTTTTTTCCATATTTTGGTTTCGGTCATTGCCTTCGAACACTTTTTTTTTTTTTCTTTTTACATACAAGGTGAAAGGAAAAGCAACAATCACAGATGATTTTACAAAGCAAATGGTCAGCTAAGATCTATGAAACACTTTCAGGCACTAACCTTCTCAATCACTTGCACTCCTGCCATGCCGGGTGAGCTCCCTATATTTTCAGAGCCACTATCATCAGCTATGAGGCAGGCACAGTAACAAACTGAAACAAAAAAATCTGTTCCACTCCTAAATTCTGGAAGCTTTTCCCACATCAAATACTTTGTGGGAGACATCACTAGAGGAGGCACAAAATGATACAGGACTCAATAACGTGCTCAGTAATGTAAACTACACATTAGAAGCTCTACTACAACTACACGGTACGTAGCTGTAGTGTACGCAACAAAGCCAAGTAAGGCAAGGCAAGCTGTGGATCTCAGTTGAGTGAGTTCAGCCACTATTCCAATAGTCCTTTCCTGTCTCCACATTCTTCACTGAGCAGCTACCCTCACTGAGAGGAATTATTCACCACTGTCTGTATAAATAATGACAGCTATGATTATAGCATTCCTCTGACATTTCAAAAATTAGTTCTCCTGCTAAGGTTTATTAGATACAGACTGTCTTCTGTTGTGAGCAAACATTTAGTGTGCCTACAACATACAAGCTACAGATCTTCTTACTATGAACAAGAAAAGCAAAGACACCTTTTCCAGAGGCAAAAAAAAAAATATCAATCCTAGCAATTTACATGTTTAGAAATAATACCACTTCTACACCTACACACAAAAAGTGAAGTGTATCAGGTAATGACGGCTTCTGGAAGAAATATTCCGATGAAGTAACTATTTGCCCCATGCAGTCAAAATTAACTGAAACTTTCTAAGGAAGGTGGGAAATCACCCATTACAGAGCAAGAGATGCAATGGCTGTAAGGGTAAGCATGCAGCTTTCCCAGCTCTCCTGTCACAATCCTAACAAATTGTGGTGCAAAGCTTCCCCTGCTCCTCAAAAGGTCTGCACAAGAATGCCCAAGAACTACTATTTTATAGAATTCTTTCAATAAACTTCCTTAAGTGCACATTTCCTGACTCCTGACACAAGTCCTGTGATTCACTGAAAGTGAAACTTCAAAATCGCACTGCTCATTGTACCTATTATCCATTCAAGGACTTCAGTCCCATCGTGTCATTCACAGTGTAAATACCTTTTATTCAGAATTTTCACAACTTAGGATAAAAATGTAAAGAAACAAACAAGGTGAGATGAAGAGGTAGATATGGTCCTGCTTTGAATTAATATTTATCAGCTTTGCATGTCACTTGCCTCTCTTCTGTCAGAAAGGAATTAAAAGCCTTTAAGCATCATTATTAGCAATTTAAAGGGTGACATGGTGGTGAGTTTATGGATTTGGACATAGCTTCCCCTCACCTGGAGAAAAAATGAGAGAAAGTACAAAGTTATTGGAGGAACAATTAGACTGTATTAGCAATAAAGGTTGAACATCCTGATGCAGCCAAGGAGGGAATGACATTGTGCCCCGGAATTTGTGTCTAAATGGTAGAGAGCCAATTTCTTATTCAAGATATGAAATACAAAATGAGACAGGCCTAAAATATTCTAATTTATTGCATACTTTTCTGAGCACCTTGAAGACGAAGTTTACTGCTCAGCTTTAATCCTGAAACCTGGGACTCCATTTTCCTACTGCATTAATAGGAGATGCCCTAAAGAAAACAAGCAGGCACAAGGATAGAAAATAAGGAATGTTCCTTGAGAACAAAACTACAGCAATATTTTGATGCACAATGAATTCCCAAAGACCTATAGACTACCATTTAGAATCTAATTAGGTTAAAAGTGTTGATACAAGACATCCATAACACATTTTGTACTAACTTTACCAGAGACTCAGGGCCAGAACTGATATGCTTATAGTATAAAAATAGCAACCACTACGTATATAGCACAACTGTAATACATATCTTTAGGCATGTCAGCATTAAGTTTTCTAAAGGATTCAAAAGCTTCCTATGAAAACCTGCCACACAAGTTAATAGAAGGTGCCTGGGCACCCTTGCTTGGGCAAAGCTGGTGGTCCTGAAGATTGTCTTACATTTTAGACAGCAGACCTAGGATAGCTGTGGGACAATCTCCAAATTATACAAAAAATGCAAACAGATATTGGAAAAAAGGAGAGATGTTTCAGTGACTGGTGTTTTGAGTGCACATACATGATAGAGGAGCAGAAAAACCAGCACAAGACTGACATGGAGGAGAAATTAAGGCACAGCTAGAGAAACGCTGATACTGTGACCTGAATAGTTGTGTGGACTGAATGCTGCCAAAACCAGGACAGGACATCAAGTAGGTATGGCAATTTTACTTTATTTCTTCAGTGGTCAGGAAAAAAACAAGGTGTGTCTATCACAACACTGATATCTAGGTCTGTAACAAAGACAGGTCACTATTAATTGTCCCTGTTCCTGGAATTAGTGCACCAGGCCCAAAACATTAACAAGTCTAAAGTGATAAGTTCGTTACTGTGTTGAACAGCTTGGATCTTCATAGCATCCCACCTTTGTCGAGACAGAAGAGCTATTGATATTAGAAGAGATTAGATCACCCATTAAAAGTTCTATTAATAGACTTACCTTCACAGAACAAGAGCAGCTGTATGTACTGCTGTGAAACCTTACAGGCACATCTGGGCAATATTTCCTTCATACAAAAAGATACTTTATTTGTATTTCATACAAAAGATAATTTATTTAAATTCTTTACCTATTTTAGTAGGTGCATTTATTCAATTCTTGCTTTGATTAAAAAAAAAAAATAAAGTGACTTAGCAGTTTGGTTTTGGTAACATTTTTAAATGTTTTAATTTTTTTTTTTAAATAACTTTTCCCTCATGCAAATGCAAATATAAGCTTCCCCCAAACACATGCCAGTAACTGTATCTGCCAAGTCTCATATGCTAAATATGAAATTCATTCTTTTGGTCTCATCTCATGCTCTCCTGCTGCAAGACGTCATGCATTTACAGCCTGGTGCTGCTTCCTCTCTCCAAATCCATAACCTAATATGCCACATACAACTGCCAGGCTAATCAACCATGTGTATCAGTGCGACTTAGATGACAGTAGGGAAGTGACAAGGGCAAGTCAAGTCATGCAGCTGAAAATGCATGCTACAAGGCCTCCACGGGCCGGGCTGTCTCTATCATGTGAGCAAACAGCCGTCTCCATCATTACACAGCTCACATGTTGGGATTCCAATAAACTGAAAGAGCTGGAGTGTGTAGGAGGGATTGACATGTGGAAAATCAAATATGGAGGGGAAACACTTCTTTTATGATGCACAAAACCTGTTGGTGTGGTCAACAGATGGAATGCAGCCAGATGCTCATTACAGCAATGCTATTGACATTGCTACAATTAAGGCAAGAGTCACTGTTTCCACTGTAAACTCCTGTTTGCAAGAGCTTATAAATTGGCCATAAAACTTCACTTCAGGCAGAACCTTAACACACAAGGTCTCAGCATTAAAGTATGTTTCACATATATTTAAAAAATGGTGTGCCTTTCAGATTATATGGTAGCTCAAAACAGGTTTCCCATTCTTGTTCTAGTATTCTCTGCACTCCTTGCACTCAGAAAAACCTTTGTGTCTGCTGAGTAGAATGATGGAATTTTCCATTCTAATTACAATTTTCCATAGTTGGTAGCAGTTTAATTTCTTATTTTACTATCACATTAATAAGCTATGTTGCTAGCTTTGGAAAATCAGTTATCATCTTTCGAAACAGTATTTTTAATTCACAACACCTCCTATATATTCGTTGAATGTAATCAAAATACAGCTTCATATAACAAAGCACCTTGGTTGAAAAGGATGCATTATAGTTTTTAGTCTATTTTCCTCACATAAACACCCACCTCACCCCACCCCCCAATGTAAAACAATTTCAGGCAGCTAATACAGTACGTTATCTTTTGTCCCCATAGTAAGAGGGAAAAATTTCCTCAGATTTCAACAGGAGCAGACCCAAGCTTTCAAAATACATGGATGCATAACACCATAATTACTTCTTATTTATAGAGTGTTGACAGTAGGCTCAGTGCTGTACAAACAAAAGAAGACATGGTCCCTGCCCCTTGGGGCTTACAATCTGAAAACACAACAATTGAGGCACATAAAACATCAAGTGGTGATACAGTCCACAGTGGAACACTGACATGTTTGTTTTCCCATAAATAAATTGCTCTTTAAGGGTAGAGAGAAAAGGAATCGATAGTCTTCTTCAATTTGCTTTTTAAGAGAGGATTTGAAAGAATTTATATTCCTAGCACCCAGTCTTCTAAATTCCCCATCAAATACGACTATGAGAAAAAGTAATCTGTAACATGTAAGGACATAGTAGACAATAATTGTTACAGAAACAAAGTTTACATCCCCTTTAGAAGGAGGTGAAATGCTACTGTATGTCTGTATTCCTCAGCTATTGAACAGTACACATCATCTCGCCTCTCCAGAGAATGTAGCTGTGTCTTTATACATCCACATAACTTCACAACTGACCATGGTTAGTGCTCTGACTGCTGCAGTTACCTACAGCAGGACAGGATACTGCACTTTTCAGCAGAGCCTCTGTGCTTGTGAAACTTGGACTGAGATATACAATACCAATGCCCTTTCTTTTTAAAGAACAAATGCAGCTGGTTTTTCTAGAGTTCAGGAATAACACTGGTCTAACTGCTCTGAGATAGGGTCCATTTCAGCTGCGCTCCATTCCCTTCCAGGCACTTTGCTGGTTAGTTCCCAGCAGACGAGTCAGAATCATCCTATTCTACAGAGCAAGTCCTCCTTTTCCTAGCAGTAATTTTACACATAATTTAATCAGATCAGCTACAATGCAAACACTGAAGTAAGACCAACCACTCCTTTCTCCCAATTTCATCTCTTCTGGGTAGTGACAGCTCTACAGCGTGCCCTGTATGTCTTCCTACTGACAAATTAAGTCAGGAAAAATGTTGAAAACAGGAAGACAGTTTGGCATATGCAACACTTAATCCCAACTAAACTGCTAATGTTAATGCTTTTGAAGCACTCCCCAACTGTGTATATGACAAAATCCAGTCAAAACTTTGTAAGAGCTGGATCCTGCAGCTAGCGAGCTCCACAGTGCAAGTGCCTGCGACTGCGGCTTTGCATTCTTCACATAAACTTCTTATGACCTATGGCTTCACGGCTGGATACAGTTTTAAATTAATCCAGCCTTGATTATTTATCACACTGGGTCAGTGACAAGTTTTTAAAAAAAAATATTCTTTAAATAAACATTTACACTGTTAACTTAATAGACCGTAATGTATTCACAGAATTATAGGGTGGTGGTTTGGGTTTTTTTTTTTTTAAAGTGACAGATCAAGACTGGAAGGCCTAAAATTTGACCTATCCTGGCAGTGGTCCTCCTTTCCATCTATTTATTTTTCTAGCCTGCTTGCCACTGGTAAAATTAAATTAATGAAAGGCAAGTGATATTAACACAAAAACAATCAAATTGATATAGAGGACACACGAAATAATATTTAAGAATTATCAATAATATAATAATATGAAATAATGTGCAAGCTTATTTGTTTACTGCAATGTCCAAGCAATTTGTGCCTTTCCAAAAAGTTATTTAATTGAGGAAATGCTCATATTCTGAAAGCAGAAAGTGTAACTCCTTCCACAGAGGCACCAGGAAGAATATTCCTGTCATACATATGGAAGAGAAACACACCTGGATACCCACAAGCTATCTGAACAGCATCCTTGTAGAAAGAAGCTCTGCCAAGAGACACAATAGCCTTGACTTTAAGGGTCAACTTCCAGGACACAGGCATTTTAGTTAGGTGCTAGTGATAGCCCAGCTGAGTTGGGGTCAGCACAGCACAGATGCATGAATTATGATGGTTCCCCAGGTGTAAGGGAGGAGTGCTCTAAGGAAACGTGAGTGCCATGGTATTTGCAAATTTGTCCAATGTTCTGGCAGTTACCAACTATAAAACAGTGTGGAAATATTTTAACACAAATTTTTAATGTAATTGTGTATGGGTTGCAACTGAAAATGTTTGAGATCGAAATAATGTTACACTCAGGGGAACCTCTCAGGGGATAATTGCCATGCAGTGTGGTACCGTGTAAGGCACACACACAGACACCCCCTCAGGTATGCAAAACAGGGCTAGTAAAATGAGCACATCATAAATGAAAAGAAGGATGTTGGTGGAGGGGAGATAATGTCCCTGCCCATGGCGGCGGGACAATTACAAGATCTTCAAACATCCCTTCCAACCCAAAGCATTCTATGATTCTATGATAAGGACCCTATGGCAGACTAACACAAATTTGCAGTTTTTCTCATACATCCAAATTTTTAAATAGTGTACCAAATAAACTTCAGTATAATTACACTAGGGTTTAATATCAGATTTTAGATGAGACAGTGGAAAATAGTGGGGGGGGGGAAGAAAGAGGCATTTAATTTTTGACAACCACAGTGAAGTAGAATTTGTGCTGACAGCACCTTGCAACTAAATACATGAAAGAAAATGTAAGTGACTACCCTCCCTTCATCCATACTTTAACACACGTGTTCCTGAGAGTTCTTCCTCTTCTATCCCTCAATATTATGATTAAACCTACTTACGCTACTTAAGACATCTTTGCAATTCAGAGGCAAGGAAGAGTGTTATTTACACACCGAGTGGACATGAGTGTAGGTGGCATCCAGAAGTATAAACTGGCATAAGGGACATCTTAAGGGTAAGAAATGAGATTTAAGACAACCCAGATAAGACTCTATCCAGACTTAACTACAATCCATCCACAAAGAGGTATTTGCAAAATAGGTACAGCTTGATTTTTATCCAGGAAATATTACAGAATCCTTAAATAGCTTGAAGGGGATAGGGAAACAGATATCAAAGAAAGAATGGAAAAATATGTGGTGTGATAGAAGATACAGGACATGTTTTGTGCACTGTAAGTGCATTTGATATGGGTGTGCACACACTACAATCCACAGTCAGTTACAATAGATATCTACGCTATCTTTCTTTTCTTGCTGGCAGCTGACACCTGCCTAACAGAATCCGCCTCCTCATGCTCCTGACACCAGTGTACTACACATGAAGCCCACTACTTTCTGCTGATCTTATATACTGTGAGGTTTTTTTCCAAAATTTTGTCTCTGTTACATTCCTCTCAGACACCCCCCCATTAAAAACAGATATTAATACATGCAATATGCACACATGATTTAAATATAAGCATTGGGCAAAGATGAATTAATAAGCAAACAATGCCTAAATCAAACCACTTTAAAAAACAAAACAAAACATTTGGCCCTTCTCTTGAAAGAACACATGGAATAATCTGATACAAAATCCATGCCTACAGACTTGCCAAATACCATGAGTTGAATGTGGGGCTCACTCTGTAATTTGCATACCTAAGCAAAGTAAATGTCCTGGTTTCAGCTGGGACAGAGTTCCCTTTCTTCACAGCAGCCAGTGAGAGACTGGGTTTGGATTTGTGCTGAGGAGAAGCTGATCACACACTGATGGTTAGAGCTGCTGCCAGGACAGTCAAGGACTTTCCAGCTTCTCTGCTGTGCCCGTGTCTGCAGGGGCAGGAGAAGATGGGAGGGAGCACAGCCCCAGTGACCAGCCCAGGATTAGACCTCAGGTTTAGGACTGAGACCCAAATTGGCCAATAGCATATTCGATATCATGCACACCATGCCCAGTATATAGATGAGGCTTTGTCCAGAAGCTCTTGCTCTCTGGGTTGTCTCTCGGTCACTCAGGCTCATATCTCTTTTCCAGGACTGTGGTTTTGGGACACTCCCTGCTCTGGGATTGTTAGCCAGGAACAGGCTGAGCCTTAGTCATCGGGTGGTGAGCAGTTTCACTGTGTATCACTCATTTGTATATATTACTATTATCATTATTATTTTCAGTTTTATTGTAGTTTAGTTCTAAATTGTTCTTATCTCAACCCACATGTCTGTTTTCCCTTTACGCCTTTAATTATCTCCCCCTTCCCTGGCAGGGGGAAAGGTGAGTGAGCAGCTGTGTGGTGTTTTACTGCTAGCCAAGTGAGTTAAGCTACAACAATAATTTAACCATAATTTTCAAGACTATTTTTAAATTTCTAAAATCTGACTAAATTTTATTTGCCATTTTAGGATAAAAGAATCAATGAATAAAGAAATCTGTGCAAAATGCATTTTATTCTAAAAGACTTTTTGTTATTTGAGAGACCGGGAAAATGTAGTGTCGTAATGAAGTGCCTCTTGGTTTGCATCATCTCAGAAGCCTTTTTCTCTTCCATGTTAGGGGATTATCGTAGCAAGTCAAAGAGTTTGTTGTGACTTCTATCGTTTTTATTGAGCACTGGAGGAACCAGACTTTAAAGTGTAGGTCACCTTTTGGAATGTAAATTACAGCAGACCAACGTCTGTCACTTATTTATATATTTTTGGTTTAAGTTTCAAATCCTTTTTTATACAACTGGTATGGCCTATTATGTAGAACTAATTATATTTCCATCATCTTTGACTTCACTCATTCTGTTGCTTAGTTTTCACTGAAAAGGCTCCACACATTTATGACTGTCTAGTTGTGAAAAATGGAAAACATGAGCAACTTCACTTTCTACATGTTTAAAAAATGCTAATTCAGTTAGTAAGCATATTTAATAAATTTAAACATTTAATTATTACTGTAAAGACACCTGGTTGCTAGGGATTAATCTGCAACTGACCAAAATGTTTTATTAAAGCCAAATGAAAAGCAAGTGACTTAACTACCTGCAACTGGATACCAAACTCTCTTACAGAACTCCCCTGTTTGCTCCTTGCTGGGGTTGGCTCAGTCACAGGGAAAGGAGGAATCTTATCTTTTCTTTGATAAAAGGCTATTGCAGATACCCTCCTGATATCCAGGAAATATCATATCTAATGAATAGGCACTTTGTTACAGAAGTTCAACTTCTGGTTAGAAATAATTTTTCAAGTGCTATATATAAGAAATGACAAATGAAATCTATTCAGAGAAGGAATAGTCTGTATGATTTATAGCCTGCAATGATGGGAAAACTCCATTTTCCTTATGCTGAACCAGTAAAGACATTACAAGGTGAATTTGTATTTGACCTTTAAAGAATTGGTTATGTAGGCAAAATTCAAAGACCCCATGTTAGCGAACTGTTTAAAGGAAACAGAAAAACCATGCTCGTTGAACACATTAGTATTTCATATTCCTTGGATTATTTTTGATTTGTTTTAGTAGTATATTCCTAAAACAGCACAAACATGCAGCAACTATGAATATGACAATTAATGTCAATGGATATAATCTTACAATTGCCTTCATTTATCTGCATTC
>NW_010135536.1:102478-121532 GCF_000699245.1 Pterocles gutturalis
CCTGCTAAAAGAGGTCCCCTCCCACCTGACAATCACAGCCGCTCAGTTCTCATCATTGGCCTTTTTCGTTATTATTCATTTGGTTAAGTGGTGAGCTGGATAAGCTCACTGATTCAACAAAGCAACCTTTTTTTTTTTTTTTTTTTTTTTTTTGGTAAGGGTTAGTGTTCAGCCAGATCTGCAAGCTGAGCATGAGTACCAACAATGGCAAAAAGACCATGCAGCCAGGAGTCAAGGGAAGGGCAGAAGCATCCTTCACAGCAGCACCAACAGTCTTAGATCAGCTTTCACAGATGAATAAAAAAACCTTTTGGATATTTTGTACTTCCCATACACACTGTTCTATCTCTGTTTTTCATGTATCATCACTGTTTTCCGAGATGTATTTTTTAGTTATTTATATCATATGGCTATAAAATAATAAACTAAGATTAATTAGAATGCCTTTCTCTCCTATGAAATATCTTTAAAATTAAAGAGGTTTGCAATTTCATTTGATTCATCTTTTGTGAAGCAAGGAAAATGGACAAGCCAGGCTATTGATAAAGGAAGGTAAAGCTCTTCTCTAGGTAACGGATTCAAGTTAATAACTACTGCAAGATTACTATAGTCAAACAGCCTTATAGCTGGCTAACATTAAATTAGTTACTATCATGTGAGTCCTTTATAGACAGTAAGAAGTACTACATAGTTGTCCAGTACAGAGTTACTAGCAATTTAAAGGGAGAAATCAAGGCAGAGGAGACAAGATTCAGGGTTTCCAAATATTGAGAAGAAGTCCATTCATAGGGTTCTCCTGACTGCTCTAATAAATACACATACCAACATGTATTGGCACTGGTGGAGTAACCAGGAAGATATGTGCTAAGATCCTTTCACAGCAGTTCAATGTTATATAGAAAAAGGGCATTTAATGATCTCTAGATATGCAGGTAAGTTTGATTCTTAACTTCTCTGTTCCTAACTGCTGATGAATTAAAGTCTCCTTGATACAAGCCCCAAGTCCTCCTGCTGAGAAGGATCATTTACATAGAACTTGTGATGCCAGCAAAGACCTTTCAGTTACACCTGGTAGTATATTATCTTCTCCACAACATCCCTGCTTCAGCCTTGCTTTCATGAAATGCAGATAGACAAATACATAAATCATTCTTATTTCTGTATTACTTGTTTATATGTTTCTATATATTTCACTGAGGTCTCACTCTGAGGTCTCAGTAAAAAAAAATCCCTGTCCAAACAAACTAACTTTGAAGTTAGCACTGCTTCAAGCAGGAAACATCTTAAGTAAAAAATCTATTAATGATAAAATATAGTGGAAAATTTATATAAAATATGAGTTTCTAAGGTCTATGTAAAATTTTGATTTAATCCTGAAGTCTGTCAGGATGGAACCAAGTTGTCACAGCACTACCGACCATTAGTCAAGTTTGTCTCAGAAAGTACATATATTCCCTTTTGTCTGTCAATGAACATGTTTTTAAAATTATCTGAGCTGCCACTTGGTTGTGAAGTGCCCCAGACATGAGGAAGGTTTATATACAACTGCCTAGTCTCTAAGAAGATAAATCAGTAGTAATTTTTTTAATATTACTTTTTATGTACACATGCACTATTCAAGTACATTATCTACAGATTTCCCCTAGAGCTGCTTGCTACACACGTGTATATGTTAGCTTTTTCCATTAAGCCAAGCTACTCATTTTGTGCAGTACCAGCCTAACCATGCCTATTGAAAATTGTCACTCCCATGTAACATAATCCTGGCTAAAATTCACATCCAAAATGTAATCTCAACAAGACACTTGGAATCATCTCTAAAATAAGTAAAAGCCTGCATTCTTCCAAGGGAATGAATCAATACAACAAAAATGTCTCAGCTGGATGTCTAATCTATTCACATGAGAACCTGCCAGTAGAACACTCACTTAGACTGTAAGATTAAACCACCATTGTAATTTGTCATTAGAAGGAAGAGTGATTAATTCAATTTCCAAAACTTATTTTGGACTCCCAGTTAAAACCCTTCTCTCACATTTTCATGTTTGCGTGGAAACTTCACCAACAAAATGCATTTAAAAAAGTAAAAAAATCTAACTTTATTCAAATTCCTGTTTAGTCTTGCCTCTAAAAATCTACTTCCATTCATATCCTTCCTCCAGAACAAGTAAATGATAAGTATAAAACAAGATATCAAGAACTCCAGTTTATCAGAGTTGTCTTTAACTTGCGTCAATTTTTCTTTTAAATCAACAAATACAGATCTGAAACTACAACAGTCATCTTCACGTATCCTTAACACTGATCATATGTCCCAGTAATTCTTGAGAGGAATATAGAAAACATTCTATTTCCAAAACAAACTTCAAATGTGGAATCCAGGCATCAACTTAACTATTTTAAGTGCAGGCTAGTTAAGGTTTCGTATGAAACAGAACTCTACATAAACTAATCAAATGGCCAACCATAGCTTTAATCATTAAAAAGCAAATATTTCCAATAAAAATATATCTACAGCATAAAGTAACCAAAAATATTATTTCATTATGTCTTCTGTAATGGTTTTTTCAAAATTTTAGAAAACCCTTTCTACTGACATTTTTCTCATTACTATTCTTTAAAGGTAAAGCATTCATACTTCAAAAACTACCTCCTGGAAAGCAGAGATCCCTGCCTTATCTCCCTACAGGAACCAGTAGAGATTACTATTTTAGACTTAAAGAGAGACAAGTCAGTGGCTCAAAAAAAGCTTTCTAGACTAGGAAATAAATATAAGATAATTCTGACAACCTGGCTAAACACTTGATAAATCATCTTCAGAAACAATATCAGGGTATATGACAGTAGTTTATCTGTGTAACATCTGTCATCCAGAAGGGTATCCATCCACCCTTAAACCATGTATACTTGAACCAAGACACTTCAAGCCACACCTCATTTTGATTAAAATCAATAAGAGTTAAATAAAACTAGCAATGTGACTGTAGAGTTCAGGAAAAAAAAAAAAACAACCCAACATACTGACTCTACCAAAAAACACAATGGAGACTTTCAAGTGAGGCAGAATAGCAAGAATATTATTATCTAAGTTAGATATGAAACTAAAGAGCTCTACCTTCCTGAAAATTGTTGTGGTAATTTGAAGACAAGCTGAAAATTATGATATCACTAATATAACGGAAAGCAACCTAACTTTTTTTTGTCAGAAGCAGTGTTACCACGATGATTTCACGATGGGTAAAGCAATATATTGGAATAAAAAGAAGCTGGCTTCAATTCTTCACAGGTAAGATCAGGATAGCAGTAACCAGGATGCCTCTTTCAGCTCACACATGATAGACCCTTACTCCTGCATTCTTTAGAGCAGTGTGCAACTTTGGTGCTGTTTTACCATCACTTAAACTATAGAAGCAGCAACTTTCAACTGGCTAGGAAACGTCAAACCTTTCACCTTACCTATGGCCCTTCTATCCACCACAGTGCAGGCCTTGTGTCCTCCAGAATAGACTGCTGTACCGTGGAAGCAATTTGGAAATATTACACTGATTTCCTGTCACGGACTGGGCTCCTGTAGATACATAAGCATGGAACTCCAATCTCCCAGAGACTATCTGTGCCTACTCCTAGCTCGAGATACTAACTCCAGCTTCAGCCCTGGGCCAAAAGCATGTCTAAGAAACATAATGTAATACCTCACGGCAGTGTTAAGCTACATCTTAATGTTTAACCATCACCACCAGAAGCAGCACAGCTATGCAACCTGATGAACATCTCAGGACAACTTGTTTCTGTACTGTCACACAATTTGAGATCTGGCAAGACAATGATCTAAATCAATGTCATACTAAAATCTAGAATAAAAATTAGCATGACAGAATAAGTGTTTAAAGAGAAAGCCTATGAGTAGTCAAGACTTATCTGCATTACAGAATGAATTACTGAGCATTAACACTGAAAATTACATCAATTCCTGTTTCATTAAGAAGCCATAAATTAATAACATGCTGAAAGAAAGAACTGTTATCGTTCACTTCACCAAAGATGAATTTTCTGTGGTCATTACTTTAGGCAGCATGAAAAAAAGTACAGTAAGCATCTTTCCTTTCTCCAAGAAACACACTGAAATGTCAGCTCTATTTCATTCAGATTGATCCTCCCGGAACAGTGCCATTACCCATGGCAGAGGCCACCTGGGAAATGAGGATCTGGGTAATACCTGAAGACCTGTTACTTATTCCATAAGAATAGGGACCAGTTCAGAGTCTGCACAGTCTGTGCAGCTATTTCAATCCTAAAGGTATAAAATACAGCAGGATGCTATTTCTAACCTTGAAGCAACAGTGTATCATTTTCCTGTAATAACTTATCCATGATACACAAGGTTTCTTGTATTCTGACTCACATCTGCTTCTAAGACTTTTATCAGTCACTCCTCCACGCTGTGCACTTTGTTAACTCATCAAAAATCCCTGATTTGCGTTTCAAAGGAAGCACCATACTGCTTAAAAATTATGCTAAATGATGAACATCATAGATGATCCTACTAACTTGAACATATGCCTTTTTGATTCCATTGACTTTTCTTTTCATAGTTTAAAACACAAAAACCAGGGAAAAAGCAAATGGGGGAAAGCATATGAATTTGATATCAATGCTACTGAGAATCTCTTTTTTAAAAAAGCACCATTATTATTTACAGCACACAAAATAAAAACCAGAAACCAGCTGAGGTGTCAGTCTTTCCATTCACAGCAGAGCAAAATGATTACCAGGTTTCAATCAAAATATGCAGTTGATGGGCTGGATTCAGAAATCAGGTGGGAATTCTGCAAACTGTTTTCAGAAATTGAGACGGATTACTTTATCCCTATGAACTGAAGCCCTATCAGAAAATGCTACCCAGCTACAAATGCAACCAGGACTTGAAAATAGACACTTTCAAGATTTGCATCACACCTAGGAACAAAGCAGGGGCATGGACCTAAACTGGGTAATAGAGTCAAACCTACATACTCAAAATTTCAAAATGGAATTTCAGCTTTAAGTTCTAATACTGGCTCAACTTTGGGAAAAGCAAACAGAACAGACATTTCTTAAAACTGGGTCTGAATGCTAAAAATCAATAATTATGTTAATTGGTTTTAGACTAAAATGTGCAAACAAAACACAAAGGTTTGTTTGGGTTTTTTTAACCACTGGGATATAAATACAATGTAATTAAATACTGTGAGACCTGTTTTCTACCTTACAATGGATTTAGGGTAATCACCCTCGCAATCTCCTTTCAACACTTTAAATTATTGTTATTACTAAATTAAATTACATTACAAATTTGAAAAAGAATTATTTATTATTGAAGAAGATCCAAGCTAGGGGAAATTTTCTTTCCGGTTTAAGAAAACAAAAAGGCGCACTTGCCCCATCTTAGCCCCACCCCCCGTAAATAAAGAGATGAATAATATTTTTATGTTTATGGCAAGTTGCCAAAGCTTACATTGGCCTCCTTGAGAGGCTGATAGAGCTGCTTTAGTCACTACCACTTTGTTTGAAAAACTGAATGAAAACCTGGGAGGCTAAAAATGTCTTGGTTTACATTCACTTATATGTAAGGGAAAAGAAAGTGATAATGGATATGAAGTGTAGCTATGTAAAATACTTTGGAGTCTGCTTAAAAACAATGGAGAAAAAAAAGTGTGAAAACTCTCTTTGCAAACAGGGATGTTCTAATTACTTTTCACTAGGCTAACTAGTTGGAACTGACACTGGATCTTTTCAGAAATGAACTAAAATCTTATTAAAAATTTGAAGGATTTTAAATAAAGCATAATTTATTTATGTGCTCTAAATTTGCTGTAAATTCTTTGCTTTCCTAGAATGATCTCCCAGTATTTCACCAAACCCTTCTCAAGATTTTCCCACTAATGGGCTCCCTCTTTTCATTCCTCCTAGAGCCTCCGCATAATATAAAGTTCTTTCAAGACAACAGGGTCTGTGAGTCCCAGAAAGGAACAGAATGAAGAACCTATATTAAAATGCTTTCTTCAGATTTGTAATTTGCTCTGTGGCAGCTAGTCACATAGCAGCTTGCCAGTAGCTAAAGTAGGCATGTCCCTTTAAAGCGTCACAATGGGTACATTCTCAAAACAAAGTGTTCTAACACATCAACACAAAAAACTCTTAGTTTAAAATCTTAGTAGAAATGTACGTCTTTAGAGAAGACAAGCTTCTACTGTTACTGCCACTATTATTAGTAGTAGCAATATTACAATTATTGGTGCTTTATAATGAATGAGTCATCATCTCTCCCATGTGCAAAACACCAAGACAGGTCTCTTCAACAGGGCATTGGCAGAGGAAAAGGGGAAAGAAATTTTCTATTTATTAACATTTTCTGGAATGTGAAGTTTTCATGTTAGTTTTCTGTGCAGTATTTTTTTTCCTGTTGTGTGGTTAATCAGTACCTTCTATACATTTTTTAAAAAGTCTCACCATTAGTATTTCTTTTCATAAAAGTACTACTAGAGGTCAAGCACAATCCTCTTAACTCTGTATAAGCTTTAATGAAATTAACTCCTATTCATATTTCTGAAAATCTTCTAAATACATTATTTAATATGTATTTGGATCAAAGCCCACAATCAAGCCCCTATTTGAATTCCTGTTGCTTAGATAATTCCTGATGCCTAAAATGAGCACGCTTTTAAGAAGATTTTCTATTCAGTTTTATGGAATATATAAAGTTTGTACAAATAGAATTCTGTAAGAGGAGCCTTGTGTAAGATATGGTTTGATTTGGGTGGTTATAATCTTAAGAAGAAATGTCTTGCTCAAAGTCTTTCTCCTGACTACAGCGAATGTATAAATTAATGATTCTGAGGGCTAAAAATATAATTGGGCAGTGGCCAAAGGTATCTAGATCTACAGCAACAGGCAACAGTTAATTTTTATAACAATATAGACATCAGGTAGTTCACAAAGATTCAAAAACCAGCTTCTGTGAATGTCAGAAAATCCTTATTTGAGAGTATTGACAATTTAAAATACCAAAGCAATATATTTATTATTTTAAATACAATAGAAAAATTAGAAACAGATCATCAAGAAGATAAGCTAAACCCTATTGAAAATAAGTTTGGTGTTTTTTTTTTAACTTCAACTGCAACTGAATATGAAGCTTTGTTATTTTGAAAATATTTTTATGTTTGTTGAACTAAAACTGAAACACAATTTCAATCACAGTCAAACCCAGTCTAGAGAAGAATTGAAAAGTTTACCGGTTCAATCCCCTGGCAACAAAATTTAGCAATGACACATTTTTTAAAGTCATCAAAAAGCTGGGTTATTAGTTTCCCATCTCATGTATTGTTTGGAAATATATCTTACCAGACCCATTTATTCTTAATGGAATTTAAATGGCATCCAGTAGATTTAAGCAGACTCTAGAGCTGGTGCTCTGTTTTTAAAAGACTGCCATTCATCATTGTACATAATGATGTATGAGATCAGAAGAAACCAGATCTGAGCATTTCTTTAGCCCTACTTAAATTCTGAAAATCTTCAGTATCTGCCAAAGCACTTGGGATCATTTCATCAACAGATTATTTCCCCACTACACTTCACAGCATTTAAAAAATAAGAGACAGAAAATGTCACGTAAATTTTCATGTTGCTGATCTTCATTAACATTTTGCATCAGTAAGGCTTATTTTTCATGGTGCAGAGTACAGAAGCAGACTTGCTATAAGTAATTGTTAATCACAAAGTATAAAATGGTCTGTGAAAGAAGACCTGTTTGGCAGCAACTGTGAAAACTGAACCAAGGTATTTGAGGATTAATCTGCTGCTGAATGTGGTCTTACAAATGCAGCTTTGGAAATTAAGATAAAAGAAATGACTGCTGTCCAACCACAAATCACTTGGCATAAAAAACAAAACAAAACAAAACAAAAAAACCCAAAAAACAAAAAAAAAAGACTGGTAAGTCACCAAAAAGGCAAATCATAATCATAAGGAATGACATGAAAAGAAGTCCTACTGAACCACCACCAAGGGTCAGATGATGTCCTTTTATTCTGTGCCTTTTAGTTTGCAATGACATGAGTGCATTTGGTCTCAAGAAGCAGAATTACATGACAAAAATTTCTTTAGATAGATTTACACCTATCTTGTAAGATTATAATTTAAATCAAGTACAAAGCTCAATTTCAGCATTCCTTATTATTAGCCATATCACAAAGACCAGCAAATTGGGAGGTAAAGCTGCTTTAGCAGTGATGCTTATCTGACTTCAACACATCTTTCTTCATGTTTCAATCAAAGAACAGCTGCTGCCATCCTACTGAGAAAACAGTGATAGCAGAACACACAGCAAGCCTTAAAAGCTGCTAACACAGGAGCCTTATTGTGGAAATAACTCATCTGCAGTTAAACTTCACATACAGGAAAGCTTGTAACTGAGGTGAAAGGATGGATTTAGCAGTAACATTCTTTCAAAGTCTTGTGCTCCCTTTCCAGAAGGACAGCTGTGAGCCAAAGCAAGGCCTTCAGCTGATGCACCTTCATCTCCTCCAGATAACCGCAGAGATGGTCTTTCAACAGCCAGGCTGTTGTAATGATCACGAATTACTAAATACATCACTGTCCCATCAAAAACCTTTAAGACAAAGCATGGTTTGTCTTAATGTTGACAACAATATTAACATTTATTTTTAATAAACTATTTCTGCTACCTTTAAACTGCTATTTGGTGCAGAGGTTTTGTTTGTTTGTTTGTTTTGGCTAAGATTACAACAATTTTGTGGTTTGTTTTTTAATAAAAGTAGAAATTAGTTTTATCATTCAATGAATTATTTGGAGAAACACATTCATTTAGGCAAAAGATTTTAAACACAGTAGTTTTAATTAAAAAAAAAAGTTCTAAATTAAATGCAGTAGTGAAAAGCAACCACCTCAATGGTAGGACAGTGCATCGAGACATCATGTCCATGAGAAGAAGGAGAGAATTCCCTGGACTTGCTAGCTTAAACAAGGACCTTCTGTAGCTTTATATTTGGTGCACATGAGAAGAGAGTAAAAGTTTTGTAAACATAACACTTCAATTGATCTGATTTTATTCAGTTTTTATATGAATGAGACCTGTGTGCTTTTTAAAACATATTCATATGTTTTCTTTAATACATGCAAAATATTAAAGTCTTCTATAAACCTCACAACTAAGAAATGAACTAATTTTAGGAGGATGAGTACCATTCTCTTCTAAAATTAAGACAGGAAAAATGAAACGTGAAAATCCCTCTAGGATTTCACATCATTCCTATTGCTTCCAGGAAACAGCTGCTAATATGTAAAATCTCAAAAGATTTAAACAACAAACCACAAGGATCAACATATTGACCTTCAACCTAAAATAACTTTTACTGTATATATTGACCTTACTCCTACAGTTGTTTCTTTGCCTTGATAAATAAAACAGAATATTAAGCACACTGCATACTGTACCTTTGTTAACACAAGAAATTCCCATGAAGAAATGTGTGTAAGGAATATCTTGGACCTGGATGTGCTCACTTTGCCAGTTGCTAACCACTTTGGTAAGTAAAACTTCCTGCCAATATGAACAAATAGATCCTTTGGGAAGGAAAACTGGCATGCTCTACCTCATCACATTGGCCCTCATACCACACAGCTAGTTAAAGAGACATTCACTAACACTTCTGCCAGTGCACACATGTTCTGCTTAAACTGCACATGAACAGCAAACTGAGGCAGCACTCGTGAGTGCATCCTTTATACCCCCTGCCTTCTTTCACTGACTCAGAGGATGCTACCGGTCAAGCTACTCTCACTAAATAATAAACACCATTTGACTATGCCTACAAAAAAGATACAAACCATAGAGCTAAATATGCAAATTTAATGGGATGAGTAAATGCCAAATGGATTTACATTCATGTGGGTTCAGTTCAGGTATGAGTGATTGGAATGATTGACTCTGAAAGCTTCCAGTCACTCCATGTAAACAGGGATGAATAAAAAACTTTGGCACAGCTACTCAACCCCCTGACTCTGGCAGGAAAGTCAAGCCAATTGGCCAAAGGAATTTAGACTTCCTTGAACCTATCTGTATAATAAAATAGGTACATTAAAAATATGTATCTTGTTCATTAAATAAAGAGCCAAGTCATTTATTCTTTCAACCCCAAACGCTGACATATTTATGTTTCAATGTATGTCAAATTTTCATGCATTCAGAAGTTAAAACAATTAGGAACTCATTAATCTAATCAGCACAACATATTTTATTTTTCAGGCTTACAGTGTGCTTGCAAACTTATAAATAAACCAACAAAATGTAGCATGCAGGGCAAGGCAATTAATGAGTTTTCTTTGAAGTTGTTGTAAATAAGAATGGTAAATCAAAATATGCCCTTATAGAACCAGGAAATTATGCCAGAAGCCATCTCGTCATTTTTGTAATATTGTTTTAAAGAAAGAAATTGACTAGTTGACTGATTTCCAATGATGACACTGTAAGCATCTTGATTTTTTTTTAGCTCGATGGCCACACAAGAATTTATTGAGTGCTAGATAACCCAACAGATTCCTACCTGGAAACTCAGTAAACAGCACTGTCATAACCACAAAACCAAAATAGCTGAGTTTATACTTTTAAGGCTTCTGTGTAACAGGACTTCTTCTTACTAAGTGGCAAATCCTTGGGAAAACACTACAGTCCTGATCTGGAATCTGGTATACCTGATTTCTGCCCTGGCATAAAGGAAGCTTAAATCTGGCGAATCAAACCCTCCCATGTTTTTTTAGCAATGGGAATTCTTTGATGGTGTATAGGAATTTAGGTCATACTCTTTACCATAATATACCTCTTACACCACAGTAATGCAAATATTGTACAATTCTAAGAAAATCAGAAGAAAAGGGAAATTTACTAGATTTCATACGACAAAAACGCAGCTATCAAAAGGGTATATTATTTCTTGGTACCTCTAAGCAAGATTCCTTGATCTGTTGTCAATGATATTTTGTAAAACAAAATTATGATAAATGTAAATGCAAAGGGTCACAGTCATTTAGGGAAATCAGCATTTTCAAACCCAGGTGCAAAAATACGTGCACAAACCTTTGTTGATGCTTGACTTACATTTGATTAATTTTTTTAATCTGCAGGTACATACTGGGTTTTGTGTTCAGAAAAGGGTACATAAAAGGATTTGGAAATGTAAGCTTTGGTGTGATCTATCATACCGCATTCCAGTTTTATGTTAAGACTTTTTTATGACATGTTAATTTTGTTTGAAAATAGAATTCCTTCTCCTAAATCTCCAAAGCTTTTGATTATTGACTCTAAAGCACATAGATGTTCACATCGTAAAGTTATTTAAACTATGTGCACACCCTACAGATTAATAAAATGCCAAGTTCTCTCATTATTTCCAAATTTTTGTCCTGTTTTGGCTATCATACAAGCTGTACTATACAATACAACACTGTCTCTGCCAGAAATTGCTGAAGTGAGAAAAAGTGTTTAAGACTGACTTCAGCAGTTACCTTGGAAATTGGCAATAAGGACTTAGAATTCTTACTCTGCCACACACCCAAAGTCTTGGGTCATTCCTGATTTCATAGGAGTAAATTTATACTGTGCAGTCTATATTAACAGACGCTTTTTAAGAATCTCTTCTTCATATTCTACAGCAAAGTAGTAAAACAGAAATTATGATGCATCTGTTTCTTTGGAGGGAGAACAGAAAGACGGATTCCTATGAATAAGCTGTATTTGGAGTGTACTTAAGGTTCCGTCCATTTCCAGCCCTTAAGCATCTCTGTGGACTAGACAGACCAGCAGAGAAGACTGGCAGACAAGCCCCTGGCTTTTTAAAATTAAAACCATAATGTCAATCATGATACATTGACACTGAGGGAAAAACTAATTGACTTTATCTTACATACAACTTTCTACACCTTTCCTGATTCCTCCTTAGCTCCTGAAAATTATTTAAAATTAGTGAAACTGTGGGAAGACTTTTCAAATTCTTTAAGAATCTATTCTCCCTTTCACCAACTGGAAAACAAGACAGGTGAAGTGTTTTTTTTAATCTAACCATTTATTAAGTAATAAAAGTGAAATCTTCTTTTAAAGTGACTCAACATGCATAATTTTCTGCTTTAATTACTTTGATTGTCTTCTTAATCAGAGAGATTTTAAAAGTAATAATTATAGAATAAAAAAATAATAGTTTCCCCAATTCAAAATTGAAATGTAACATGATATTTGTGATTTCATATATGTAATATAAACTCATTACTCATTCACCACCTCAGACCAACAGTTTCTAAGGAATCTCTAACCTCATTACATATTTTATTATGTTTTATATCTAACTGCATTGTACACACCTATTTCTAAAACCATTATATAAGTCACAATTCTCCATCCACTACTTCATAATTCTTAAAAAGAAACACTGAAGATTTAAATGTGGCCTGCTTATCTCTCTTGTTTAATCTAGGTATCTGACATGAAGAAAAATCAGATGAAATGTCTCCTCCAGTGTAGTTTCAATTAGCTTTGGAGAACAAAAGAACAATTTTTTAGACTTTCTTAGGGAGTAGGGCTTTTTCAAGAACTGACAAAAAGCCATGAAGAAAGAACAGAAGTTTTTGCACTGCTCATATTCTATTGCTAGCTCACAAAAGCAAACGAAAGCATCTGAAATAAATAATAGCACTTACAATACAACTGGTTTAACAGTTTGTTGGGGATTTTTTCTTAAAATTTGACCTGCTCTTCACCTACTGAGGACATGAATTATGTCTTCCTTAATAGAATTCACCAGGCAGAGACATAAATCCATTGTAGGAAAAGAAGAATTTTAAGTCTTGAAAGACAGTGTTTAAAGACTTCAACTGTTGAATTAATCTTTTGAATACCTAGGTAATATCCCTGTACACTGCGAGTGGGATTTCTTTAATCTGTCCACTTGACATCTGCTATACCCACATCATTCTTTTTTTCTGTACTCTGGTCTGTAGATGACTGTAGATAATTTAACTCACTGTGCCAATTTTGACTATTTCTTTCTACGGAGATAGTTTTGATTATGCTTTGTTATAGTTACACAACTAATATACATTGTCTAACTCACTGGAAAGACCTCATCAGAAGATTCTTCTGTGGGCTGGCAAGGTGATGTGTATAATACTTCTCCATCCATACTAAATCCCAGTAAGTTTATTTTACATTAAAACTATCGTGAAGTGACTCAATGTAGAGTAGCAGACAGTTTATATGTGTTAGTTACTACCTTTAGCAATGAATAGAACAACTGTATTCTATTCTGGAAGCTGGAAGCCAGTTTCCTAAAGGCGCTTTCACATTCATAGCCTAAAGTAAACATCATCAGAACAGAAGCTGCTCTAGCACAACACACGCACAACAAAGGTAAAAAGAAAACCTAGTTTTCTTTTGTGTTCCAGACCTCACCTCCCTCCATTTCCCTGCTTTGAAGTTTCAGCTGTGTGCTGTTCATTTTATGTGCCTGCAGAAGTAAACTACAGATCGTGGTAGCTTGGCTATTTGGGGAATCTAAACAAATTAATTAATAAATAATATTAGAAAAGTCAGATTATAATCATAACAAAAGCAAGTAAACAGAAGTAAAAAGGAGATTACCTATTGTAGACGTATTTCCTCAAACTAATAACTAGATACCTAAGGGTTGCAATACCCATGATATTAATTTGGAGAAAATTAGTTGGATCTGGAGTAGGAATGCAGATCATGAACTATCAGCACAGATACAGTAAATAAATTGGGTTTGCAGGTGACACTATCCAAAGATTAATACGTAAAGACATAAGAAAAGGGAAACGAGAAAACAGAAACAAAATGAACCTCAAAAAAAGTGGTGGAGGAGATCCACCAAAGAATAACTTGAAGAGAGTAAAGAAATAATGACTATTTTTATATTTCTCAGCTCTTTGTTGTTCTCCCTATATCCTAAATCTATCCCTAAAGCTAACTCTTAGCACACAATTTACATACCACTTTAATTGGACATAACCCAATTAACCTGTTCTGTCATTCACAGTTTCACTCCATCCAGCCCATGCTGGTACTAAAACTAGCCAGGTTCTTTAGCTCTGTCCTGCTTCCACCTGCCTGAAAACATTCACACCGGTCAGCAAGTCTGTCTCTCTCTCAATCACATACAGTAATCACAGGTTTGAAAAAATATCTTTTGTCAATCTGCAGTCTCAGAAAGCCAGTTCCCAACTTTGGAACCAATCTCTTCCTTCTCACCGTCCTATCACCAGCCCAAAACTATCTTCCCGCCTCATTACTGACAGTGGAAAAGAAAAAGCAGAAGCAAAGGATGGCACATTATTTAGCCACTACTGTTAACTTTTGATCCAAGCACAATTGTATATAGCTATTTGATGAAATTTCAGTTCCTTTATAAGAATGGCAAAACTAAAAATAAATTAGTATTCTACAAGGAAGAAAATGTATTTCCTAACACTGCATCATACTCCATCTATCTGTTACTGGGGATAGCTGTGTCTTGCTGTGATAATCTTGATTCAAGGATCACAACTTCACACAAATTGTAGGGTTGTCACAGGCATTGAAACATTTAGTAATCTGACAGAATCCACACAATTCTTCAGGAAGTTAATTATCACTAAGTTTTAAAAAATGTAACATCATCTGCTACCAGAATCTGCATCTCGCCATGTCATTCATACGTGGGCCCATGTGTTTAAATTAGAAGAAGAAAAAAAAAAAAAAAAAAAAAGAGGGACAAAATGGAATATTTTAAAAATGTAGGTTTAATATCATATTTTAATATAAATTTTTACACATCCTATGTACAAAAGCACTGACTGCAACAAGATATTTCGAAATGAAACCAGCCTTTGCATCATCCCACTTCCTGTATGTGGTTTAAATTTTTTTTTTTCCATTTTAATCCAGTATTTCAAAGTAACATCTGGGCAAAATATGCTTTTAATACAGCCCAGTGATTTATTTATTACTTGTAAGAATATTTGTCAATAAAAATATGCATGCAGCAACTTCATGCAAAACTGTTGCAAAGACATTTGAAAAAGCAAGTACTTGTAAAAGACGATTAGTTTGCTGAGAAAGAAGGCAGGCAGTAACACGCATTTTGAATGACAGGTCTAAGTTTCAACAGCAGCTTCCAGGAAACATTTACATTTGAAAAATCCCTACTTTGACCTCTTTTTCCCTAGTTTGCTTGCTGGCAGATAGCAGTACATGACAAATTAACCTAATTTAAGCAGGCTGAATGCCAGACTGCCTGTTAAAAATGAGCACCTGACTGGATGCTGGGGGAGAGGTCAGCGACACCGAACACCAGCAGGTGTAATAACAACCCCAGGCTTTTTGTAGAGGAAATGCAAACAAGAATTCACCCCCAGGACATTCAGGACAGTGCCTATCTGCTTAGGTACCAAGTGATTGGCAGTCGGGATTGCTCATCAGGATCCTCGGTGATGCTTTGTTAAGCTATATCATGACAGGACTTTGAGCAGTATGTCACAGAAGATGGAGCCTTTAGCTAAAATCGTAAAGAAACACAAAACTAGTCACTGAAGAAGAAAGCAGCTTTTCTACTATTAAAAAAGTCTCAAAATACATAGAATAAATAGTTCTGCATCTCAGCACCTGTTTTCTCCTTGCTACAAAGCCATTATTCATCTGTCATCATTTAAAAACACCAGTGTTGGAACTACCCGATCATTAATCTTTGAAACATTTGCCGAGAGAATATTAGGTTCTTGCAAACTCTGCACACTCTACTCACCATTGGTGGGAAGAATATAGACAAACAATAAGTAAATAAGATTTTTAAAACGCTGTTATTCCATCTTATTAAATTACATTATTTTGTCAAACACCTCTTGTGCAGATTTGGAGGTTTTATATTCCAACTACTGCTTTTTGATCTAAGGACAAGTGACTGGTTGATAAACAATATTGTTCTTATACAGAAGCTTGTATAACTGCACCATAATACCAATACCAAAGCACAAAATTTGTAGCAAACACTATGCAGTCTTGTAACAATGAGAATATCCAGTACAGTTTTTATAGATTTGGGGAGCTTTATCTTCTAGAATGCCACATTGACGCTTTATTTCTGGAATGCTTGCATCTCTTTTGTTAAGATTTATTTATTTAATGTTGTTTTAAAATCTGCCAATAAATCTTTGTCTGTTTCAAAAATTCAGTCATGACACTAAGAAGAACATCAAGTTCTTGGGTAACTGGATAAATACTTTTGTTAATTATTGTTACCAGGATCCCAGCAAAAGCCATACGTGTCATGTTTACCTACATTTGATCTCACACAATAAAACTATGAAAAAAATAGTTTGCTTAGTAATTAGCTTACTGCCTTCCATTTTCTGAAATGCATTGTTCTGAATTATGATGTGTAGCAGATCCTGCTTGGTGAGAGAGATGACTTGATTGTCTTTCATATAAAAATATTTATGCTACAATGACTTTTCAATAAAATTTTTCTTAATCTTATTTTCTATGAGACATCCGAAGTGAGGCTACTTATTAAAAAGACACTGATGAGATTTTTCCATCATACCGGCAGAGGTGTTTTATAGTTAGATTTCAGTCATCATGTTCTGATTTGTACTGGAAAGCAATTCATAATCATGAAAATGAGAATAACATAGCTGACATACACTCCATTTTAAAAGTTCTTGTGTGAAATTTTGTCCTCAGAGAAGACAATGGGACAATGACAAAGTTTACTGGTATTAGTGTGTTACTGCACTGTAAATTATTCAGGACAGTGGTGGCCTCATGTGCTACACCCCTCCTCTTCAACAAACATGTATTTGGCACATAATAAATAAAATTAGATGAAACCATGAGAAAATAAAGATTTCTAAACCTAGTATTATAATTCTAGAAACACTCACTGTCATTACTTTTGAAGTAAAAACAGTCTGTGGCTTACAAATCTTCCAGCTGGTCAATTCTGTTTCTGAACAACTTTTTTGTATAAAACTATGCACAACCACACCCTACACTATTGTTTCACTATACTCAAAATTTATAGTGCAGTTGACTATTAATGAATTTCTCCAAACACAGAAAGCATACACAACTGAAAAAATATGTAGCAATTTACTTGTCGAAAGAGCTTGTTTCCTGAAAATAAAAATGCAGTTTCATAAGGTGCTTAGCAATTCTTCTGTTAGAGAACTTCATATTTTAAGACAATTTAGTTGTGACTTATGGGCATCAGATCACATAACTTCATGAATCTGAATGCTCAAAGACAGCATTTGAAATATTTCTAACATCAGTTTATTAACTCAATTTTGCTTTACGGGTGCTAAGCAAATAGTTTTGTCCAATCGGCCCATTCATGGGAGAATGTACTTATGTGTTAATCACCTGCTGGGAGATGGTGGGGAATCTATCCTTTGATCAAAGGCAGACATACTGGTTTTACTTCACGTCTTGTCTCTCTAGCTCTCAACTGGCCCATAGCTGGAGGGATTCATTTCAGGATTTTTCTTTATTCTAAGTATTCTGTTACTTGCTGCATACCACCACCCAAAACATCAGGGCTAAAACCAAACAGTCTTTGTGGTACACCCATATGACAGACTTCAAAATGGAAACAATATTTAAGTTAAACCTGTAAGATCAAGTTTGCTGAAATCCTGCAACACATGCAGCTTTTGAACAGTTCAACATCAGATCAAAGTTTGACAGACTGTGTCAAGGAGAGAATCAGTACATTTAAACCTATCAATCCTCAAGGAAAAACAGAGTACATTGGTAAAAGTACAGTTGACAGTATTCATCTTGTCTTGGTGCTCACACCAGTTAAATATAGCTAGAGAGCTCATGTTTTTTGTCTGTAGAGTATCTTTTCTCTGTAACTAAGGCAGGGTTCTCACTCATTTTGTCTTAAAATACATTCTTAGAAGCTACATTGCTTTCAAGAGGGAAAGAAAGGGTATTTTTTTTTTCTGATTCCTATACTGAAGGACAATTTCCAGATAAAACTTTCTCAAACTTTCTTCAAGCAATAAGACTATATCTGTAGAGGATTCACATACAACTTTATTAGTTTTCATAGTAAGACCTCTTTTTCCTACAAAACCAAAAGACAAGGTACTCTAAGCCCCTGCAGTATTTGAAGACTTCTTTGAATCAAAAATTTGAGAACTTATTCAACAAGTAAAAGAGATGTAACCAAAAAAAGAGAATTACCTCTGTGAGAATGAGCCCTTCTCTCTCTTGCAATCAGTTGCAAGCTTTTTTTGGTTGACAGGTTCAATTCTAAAACCATTACTACTAGCAGAAATTTTTTCAACATTTACAATTTTTCTTAAAATGAATGGCAATTCAAGTTCTAAATATTTTTCCATCCATTAATTACACACTGGAAATACATTACAAGCCTCAAGATGAACTGATTTGCAACACTGCAACTGTAAAATAGTTAATTTCAATTATAAAACAGTTAACAATAACATGGTTTCTTATTCAAATGTCTTTAGAAATTAAGCAAATTTACAAATGAAGAAAAAGATCTCCTAGAAGATGAATGACCACAGTTGTGTAAAAGATGGAATAAAAGTTGAATCTTCTTCGGTAAAGAAATCTGGGAGAAAACAGCAAACAGTTTTCAAGCAGTTTTATAAGTTTTTTAAAGGATGACCCACCATCTATAAATATTTTACAAATGACTGCTGCAGGATCTATGTAAATTTCTCAACAATTTTGTCAGTCTCAGAGTATGAGTGAGGGTAAGTTAAATAGTCTGGATAATCTAACCACAGATTTAAATTATAACTACAGCATAGAGTAAGGCAGAGAAGAAAATTTAGAAACTTGGCAAAAAAAATTATTTCAGTAGCATGACATCGAAGGCAAGTCCAACATTGGATCTATTATAAAAACATTTTGCGAAAGGAGTAAAGCTTTTCACCTTTATCCTTCTTCCCCCCCCCCCCCCCCACCACC
>NW_010135536.1:121563-124283 GCF_000699245.1 Pterocles gutturalis
AGGATACAATAATTAATTACATTTTAAAATGTAAAGGCAATCTCAGAGCACTTTCCACTCAAAAGGTTGAAACACAACTTAATTCAATCAAAATGTTAGGATCTGTTATTACTTACACAGGTATAAATTCCTATGGGGTACAGAACCAATGTTAAGTCAGACCTAAAGCCTCTAACTGCCATAATCAAAATCATCCTAGCTAACAGAATTCCCAAATCATTAAAAACTTACCTCAGTGTTTACATTTGACCCTACCCATATTCTTAGAACTAGAATGTACCCTCATGAAAAGCTCACATGCGGGAGCCAGGTCAACAGATGTAAAACACTACACAAAGAATGGAACCGCACTGTGCTGCTTTGATGGCTCCAACAAATAAAGATTCAGGCCTCAGCCATGTTAGGGAACAGTAGTCATTCATAAACACTTGTAGATAGACTTCAAGATCTGCTATAAAGTGCAAAGCTTTCAGCTTTGTTTGAGGTTTATCACCTCATGCATTTCAAGGTCCTAGTACCATGTGTGACAAAATGAATCATATTATCAATATAATTGGCCCAGCAAAGACTTATTACAAGATCTATCAAAAAAACCCAACCAAAAACAGTTTGAAGAACTGTTTTTACTAGAATTTAACACAGATTTACTATCAAAAATTAAAGCTCCTACATAAAATGGAAAATATAATTTACTGTTGATCTCCATGCTTGCATCTGGTAAAAATATGTCTACCTGCAAAATGAACAAGGAGGTTCTGATTCTGATTAGTTAAACAAGAAAACTGCACTGGTTTAATTTAAATTATTTTAATAACCTGATTACCTAAATTGGTGCAAGAGCCTTTGAAGATAAAGTGACTTAAATAACAGCCTTTTTGTTTTTAACTTATGGACATAATTCTCTTCCAGACTGATATTTTCCACTTGAAGATGTTACCACCACTAGCTGCTCTTCACTAACCATCAGCTGGATGTTACCAGCAGAAAGTCACAAATGCCAGAGTGCTCTCTAATCCACACAAGGCAGTGACAAAGAGCCTTGCCTGATGAATGGGTATTCATCACTATTTAAGCTAACCTGGCTCAGTTTGCTTGAAGTTGATATGGGATTGATGGGAGCGATTTCTTCTGTTGATGTATCTGGGAGGGTAACAATCTGTAGCAGAAAAATACTAATAAACACATAACAGTGGCTGGTAGTAACGTCATCAACTGGCACAGCTGTAGAGTGCTCTGCCCATGGCCTAAGGCTGTGGACAGATACCCTCATCTCTATCCAGAAATGCTGTTGAAAGAGATTCCAGTTACTTGTCCCTCTCCCTTCTAAGACTTACTTCTTCAAATCTCCCAGTAACACTGTTCAAGTGAGTAGCTTGCTCATTTTGGTCAAAAAGATCTTGTTTAAAACAAAACTAATACATGAACTGTTTAGCCAGCTTGCCTCACTTTGGTAGAACTCAGAGCCAGGCTGAAGAAGAGCTCATGGTCTGGCCAGCCACATGAATTGAAAGGCTCCCGGAAGGAAACTGTGAAATCATCACTGCTCTTCTGGAAAACAGACCCGAAAACATTTTCACTGGTGCAGTGTCTATAAAGCAAAGATCAAAACTGAAGCCAAATGAAGCAGCAAGGCTCTGCCATTTGTGATATGCAGGGATATGCCATCACAACTAAAGTTGCTCTTTGCCTAACAGCCTCTTGAAAGGGACAATTGGCACAATAGATTTTTTTGGAACAAATGAGAATATCCAAAAAGGGATGCCAAATTAGAGTGAAATGGTATAGCAAAATGAGGAATACGAACCGGCATTCATTAACTATTGCACAAGTATACAAATAGCTCAATGTTGTCAAAGCAACCTTCCCAAGATGCTTGACACTGAACTTAACTAAATCACATGAATAAATATTTTTCCTAGATTTCTACATTGTACTCCCTGTTACAGAATTACTTATAAATTGTCACGTTTCAGCCACTGATTCAAGGCTCAAACTCAAGACAGTCCCACACTGCCCATTGCCTTTCTTTGGCAGAAGAACGGAACAGCTATGCAAAGAGTATATCTGCTGAAGCAGCCAAATGGCATTTTTTATTTGTTTCTTTCCATCTACACCTCAATCATCTCAGTCTGAGCTCTAGCCACCACACCCAGATGAAGTGCTTCAATTATTGTATGTGTGTGACCTGAAAATCTTCATTAGAAACAACTGCCAGGATAACATGAAGCATAAGAGACAGTGGCGTGTCTCAAAACTGTCTCCAGGCCTTGTGGCTGGTAGGACTGGATATCTATTATAGCAGTCATCGCCTATCAAAGCTTTTCCTTGAGGAAATCAAGAGACATATGCAATGACAACTGGTATTTCATTGATGTTAAGTAGGTCAGCACAGAGAAGTTTTCTTTTTTCTTTTTTTTTCTTTTTTTAAAAGCGGCATTATAGCTTTCTACCTAACAGAGAATGTGCTTCTTTTTTATTAAAAATAGATACTAGAAAATTTTTATCAAGTGTTTCCTGTATTTTACTGACTGTTTTCTCCTCTATTTTTCATAAACTCTTCAGAATAATTTATATAAATCTCATTTATTCAAAATTGACAATTTTTTCATATTTTACTATTCAATTATAAAATCTTACATTAAGCAGTTTAGGTCATATGACTTTTGGTTAGGTCTTTAAGTCAGGTGGTACTTATGCTTTCAAACAAACCAAGATCTTCC